>NW_026117187.1:0-10016 GCF_001640805.2 Lates calcarifer | reverse complement strand
GTCCTTCCTGTCTGCTCGCTCATTAAACTCAGAATGAAAAACTGCTGTCTAGTGAAAGGAGAGGGGAAAGTAAAATCTCATTCACTTTTATATGAATATTGGTCAAATTCTATTGATCATGTACAGTCGGGATGTATGGAAGTGTGTGAGCCGCCGAGGGGATCTTTTTCCCGTCTGTCGACTCACATTGAGTCCCGCGTCTGAAAGTCCTCCTGTCTCGGCTTCTGCTCGCTCATTAAGCTCAGAATTATCAAATGCTGTCTCCAGTGAACGGAGAAGAGAAGATGAGATTTCAGCCACTTTACTATGAATATTGGTCCAATTCTAATTTTCATGAACTGTAGGGATGGATGGAAACAGTCCGTGACCGAGGGGAAACATTTTCCCGTCTGTGAACTCACAGTGAGTCCCGCGTCTGAAAGTCTTGCTGTCTCGGATTCTGCTCACGGTGATTCCCGCGTCTGAAAGTCCTCCTGTCTCGGCTTCTGCTCGCTCACTAAGCTCAGAATGAAAAACTGCTGTCTAGTGAATGGAGAGGAGAAAGTAAAATCTCAGCCAATTTAATAAAAGTGTTTGTCAAATTCTAATGTTCATCAACAATCTGGGTGTATGAAAGTGGCCGAGGGAGATCTTTTTCCCTTCTGTGGACTCACACTGAGTATGGTATCTGAAAGTCTTCGTGTATCCGCTTCTGCTCTCTCATTAAGCTCACAATTAACGACTGCTGTCTCATGTGAAAGGAGAGACCTTCTTTAGAGGCTGCATTTCAGACCAGTGTGTGAAAAAGCCCGAAAATCCACGTATCGCTGCTCAATATCTAATGTTTATCAACTTTCATTTCATGAATAAACAAAATAGACAGCAGTCTGAGGCCAGTGAGTCAACATCTGCGTTTTACTTCTTTCTGTCGCTGATAAAGCTCACAATTAACAAATGCTGTCTCCAGCGAAAGGAGAGGAGAAAATGACAATTCAGCCACTTTAATATGAATGTTTGTTGAATTGGAATGGTTGTGAATGATCTGGGTGTATGGAAACGGTCAGCGGCCGACCGGGATATTTTCCCTTCTGAGGACTCACAGTGAGTCCCGCGTCTGAAAGTCCTCCTGTCTCGGCTTCTGCTCACAGCGAGTACCGGTTCTGAAGGTCCTTCCTGTCTGCTCGCTCATTAAACTCAGAATGAAAAACTGCTGTCTAGTGAAAGGAGAGGGGAAAGTAAAATCTCATTCGCTTTTATATGAATATTGGTCAAATTCTATTGATCATGTACAGTCGGGATGTATGGAAAGTGTGAGCCGCCGAGGGGGATCTTTTTCCCGTCTGTCGACTCAATACATTGAGTCCCGCGTCTGAAAGTCCTCCTGTCTCGGCTTCTGCTCGCTCATTAAGCTCAGAATTATCAAATGCTGTCTCCAGTGAACGGAGAAGAGAAGATGAGATTTCAGCCACTTTACTATGAATATTGGTCCAATTCTAATTTTCATGAACTGTAGGGATGGATGGAAACAGTCCGTGACCGAGGGGAAACATTTTCCAGTCTGTGAGCTCACAGTGAGTACCGCGTCTGAAAGTCCTCCTGTCTCGGCTTCTGCTCACAGCGAGTACCGGTTCTGAAGGTCCTTCCTGTCTCGGCTTCTGCTCGCTCATTAAACTCAGAATGAAAAACTGCTGTCTAGTGAAAGGAGAGGGGAAAGTAAAATCTCATTCACTTTTATATGAATATTGGTCAAATTCTATTGATCATGTACAGTCGGGATGTATGGAAAGTGTGAGCCGCCGAGGGGGATCTTTTTCCCGTCTGTCGACTCAATACATTGAGTCCCGCGTCTGAAAGTCCTCCTGTCTCGGCTTCTGCTCGCTCATTAAGCTCAGAATTATCAAATGCTGTCTCCAGTGAACGGAGAAGAGAAGATGAGATTTCAGCCACTTTACTATGAATATTGGTCCAATTCTAATTTTCATGAACTGTAGGGATGGATGGAAACAGTCCGTGACCGAGGGGAAACATTTTCCCGTCTGTGAACTCACAGTGAGTCCCGCGTCTGAAAGTCTTGCTGTCTCGGATTCTGCTCACGGTGATTCCCGCGTCTGAAAGTCCTCCTGTCTCTGCTTCTGCTCGCTCACTAAGCTCAGAATGAAAAACTGCTGTCTAGTGAATGGAGAGGAGAAAGTAAAATCTCAGCCACTTTAATATGAATGTTTGTTGAAGTCGAATGGTTGTGAATGATCTGGGTGTATGGAAACGGTCAGTGGTCGACCGGGATATTTTCCCTTCTGAGGACTCACAGTTAGTCCCGCGTCTGAAAGTCCTCCTGTCTCGGCTTCTGCTCACAGCGAGTACCGGTTCTGAAGGTCCTTCCTGTCTGCTCGCTCATTAAACTCAGAATGAAAAACTGCTGTCTAGTGAATGGAGAGGAGAAAGTAAAATCTCAGCCAATTTAATAAAAGTGTTTGTCAAATTCTAATGTTCATCAACAATCTGGGTGTATGAAAGTGGCCGAGGGAGATCTTTTTCCCTTCTGTGGACTCACACTGAGTATGGTATCTGAAAGTCTTCGTGTATCCGCTTCTGCTCTCTCATTAAGCTCACAATTAACGACTGCTGTCTCATGTGAAAGGAGAGACCTTCTTTAGAGGCTGCATTTCAGACCAGTGTGTGAAAAAGCCCGAAAATCCACGTATCGCTGCTCAATATCTAATGTTTATCAACTTTCATTTCATGAATAAACAAAATAGACAGCAGTCTGAGGCCAGTGAGTCAACATCTGCGTTTTACTTCTTTCTGTCGCTGATAAAGCTCACAATTAACAAATGCTGTCTCCAGCGAAAGGAGAGGAGAAAATGACAATTCAGCCACTTTAATATGAATGTTTGTTGAATTGGAATGGTTGTGAATGATCTGGGTGTATGGAAACGGTCAGCGGCCGACCGGGATATTTTCCCTTCTGAGGACTCACAGTGAGTCCCGCGTCTGAAAGTCCTCCTGTCTCGACTTCTGCTCACAGCGAGTACCGGTTCTGAAGGTCCTTCCTGTCTCGGCTTCTGCTCGCTCATTAAACTCAGAATGAAAAACTGCTGTCTAGTGAAAGGAGAGGGGAAAGTAAAATCTCATTCACTTTTATATGAATATTGGTCAAATTCTATTGATCATGTACAGTCGGGATGTATGGAAAGTGTGAGCCGCCGAGGGGGATCTTTTTCCCGTCTGTCGACTCAATACATTGAGTCCCGCGTCTGAAAGTCCTCCTGTCTCGGCTTCTGCTCGCTCATTAAGCTCAGAATTATCAAATGCTGTCTCCAGTGAACGGAGAAGAGAAGATGAGATTTCAGCCACTTTACTATGAATATTGGTCCAATTCTAATTTTCATGAACTGTAGGGATGGATGGAAACAGTCCGTGACCGAGGGGAAACATTTTCCCGTCTGTGAACTCACAGTGAGTCCCGCGTCTGAAAGTCTTGCTGTCTCGGATTCTGCTCACGGTGATTCCCGCGTCTGAAAGTCCTCCTGTCTCTGCTTCTGCTCGCTCACTAAGCTCAGAATGAAAAACTGCTGTCTAGTGAATGGAGAGGAGAAAGTAAAATCTCAGCCAATTTAATAAAAGTGTTTGTCAAATTCTAATGTTCATCAACAATCTGGGTGTATGAAAGTGGCCGAGGGAGATCTTTTTCCCTTCTGTGGACTCACACTGAGTATGGTATCTGAAAGTCTTCGTGTATCCGCTTCTGCTCTCTCATTAAGCTCACAATTAACGACTGCTGTCTCATGTGAAAGGAGAGACCTTCTTTAGAGGCTGCATTTCAGACCAGTGTGTGAAAAAGCCCGAAAATCCACGTATCGCTGCTCAATATCTAATGTTTATCAACTTTCATTTCATGAATAAACAAAATAGACAGCAGTCTGAGGCCAGTGAGTCAACATCTGCGTTTTACTTCTTTCTGTCGCTGATAAAGCTCACAATTAACAAATGCTGTCTCCAGCGAAAGGAGAGGAGAAAATGACAATTCAGCCACTTTAATATGAATGTTTGTTGAATTGGAATGGTTGTGAATGATCTGGGTGTATGGAAACGGTCAGCGGCCGACCGGGATATTTTCCCTTCTGAGGACTCACAGTGAGTCCCGCGTCTGAAAGTCCTCCTGTCTCGGCTTCTGCTCACAGCGAGTACCGTTTCCGAAGGTCCTTCCTGTCTGCTCGCTCATTAAACTCAGAATGAAAAACTGCTGTCTAGTGAAAGGAGAGGGGAAAGTAAAATCTCATTCACTTTTATATGAATATTGGTCAAATTCTATTGATCATGTACAGTCGGGATGTATGGAAAGTGTGAGCCGCCGAGGGGGATCTTTTTCCCGTCTGTCGACTCAATACATTGAGTCCCGCGTCTGAAAGTCCTCCTGTCTCGGCTTCTGCTCGCTCATTAAGCTCAGAATTATCAAATGCTGTCTCCAGTGAACGGAGAAGAGAAGATGAGATTTCAGCCACTTTACTATGAATATTGGTCTAATTCTAATTTTCATGAACTGTAGGGATGGATGGAAACAGTCCGTGACCGAGGGGAAACATTTTCCCGTCTGTGAACTCACAGTGAGTCCCGGGTCTGAAAGTCTTGCTGTCTCGGATTCTGCTCACGGTGATTCCCGCGTCTGAAAGTCCTCCTGTCTCGGCTTCTGCTCGCTCACTAAGCTCAGAATGAAAAACTGCTGTCTAGTGAATGGAGAGGAGAAAGTAAAATCTCAGCCACTTTAATATGAATGTTTGTTGAAGTCGAATGGTTGTGAATGATCTGGGTGTATGGAAACGGTCAGTGGTCGACCGGGATATTTTCCCTTCTGAGGACTCACAGTGAGTCCCGCGTCTGAAATTCCTCCTGTCTCGACTTCTGCTCACAGTGAGTCCCGCGTCTGACAGTGCGCCTGTCTCGGCTTCTGCTCACAGCGAGTCACGCGTCTGAAGGTCCTGCTGTCTCGGCTTCTGCTCACAGCGAGTACCGGTTCTGAAGGTCCTTCCTGTCTGCTCGCTCATTAAACTCAGAATGAAAAACTGCTGTCTAGTGAAAGGAGAGGGGAAAGTAAAATCTCATTGCACTTTTATATGAATATTGGTCAAATTCTATTGATCATGTACAGTCGGGATGTATGGAAAGTGTGAGCCGCCGAGGGGGATCTTTTTCCCGTCTGTCGACTCAATACATTGAGTCCCGCGTCTGAAAGTCCTCCTGTCTCGGCTTCTGCTCGCTCATTAAGCTCAGAATTATCAAATGCTGTCTCCAGTGAACGGAGAAGAGAAGATGAGATTTCAGCCACTTTACTATGAATATTGGTCCAATTCTAATTTTCATGAACTGTAGGGATGGATGGAAACAGTCCGTGACCGAGGGGAAACATTTTCCCGTCTGTGAACTCACAGTGAGTCCCGCGTCTGAAAGTCTTGCTGTCTCGGATTCTGCTCACGGTGATTCCCGCGTCTGAAAGTCCTCCTGTCTCTGCTTCTGCTCGCTCACTAAGCTCAGAATGAAAAACTGCTGTCTAGTGAATGGAGAGGAGAAAGTAAAATCTCAGCCACTTTAATATGAATGTTTGTTGAATTCGAATGGTTGTGAATGATCTGGGTGTATGGAAACGGTCAGTGGTCGACCGGGATATTTTCCCTTCTGAGGACTCACAGTGAGTCCCGCGTCTGAAATTCCTCCTGTCTCGACTTCTGCTCACAGTGAGTCCCGCGTCTGACAGTGCGCCTGTCTCGGCTTCTGCTCACAGCGAGTCACGCGTCTGAAGGTCCTGCTGTCTCGGCTTCTGCTCACAGCGAGTACCGGTTCTGAAGGTCCTTCCTGTCTCGGCTTCTGCTCGCTCATTAAACTCAGAATGAAAAACTGCTGTCTAGTGAAAGGAGAGGGGAAAGTAAAATCTCATTCACTTTTATATGAATATTGGTCAAATTCTATTGATCATGTACAGTCGGGAAGTATGGAAAGTGT
The DNA here is from genome assembly GCF_001640805.2 of Lates calcarifer. Lineage (NCBI taxonomy): Eukaryota > Metazoa > Chordata > Actinopteri > Centropomidae > Lates > Lates calcarifer. Next base: position 4,043 of record NW_026117187.1, on the reverse strand, counting down.
GAGCCGCCGAGGGGGATCTTTTTCCCTTCTGTGAACTCACAGTGAGTCCCGCGTCTGAAAGTCTTGCTGTCTCGGATTCTGCTCACGGTGATTCCCGCGTCTGAAAGTCCTCCTGTCTCTGCTTCTGCTCGCTCACTAAGCTCAGAATGAAAAACTGCTGTCTAGTGAATGGAGAGGAGAAAGTAAAATCTCAGCCAATTTAATAAAAGTGTTTGTCAAATTCTAATGTTCATCAACAATCTGGGTGTATGAAAGTGGCCGAGGGAGATCTTTTTCCCTTCTGTGGACTCACACTGAGTATGGTATCTGAAAGTCTTCGTGTATCCGCTTCTGCTCTCTCATTAAGCTCACAATTAACGACTGCTGTCTCATGTGAAAGGAGAGACCTTCTTTAGAGGCTGCATTTCAGACCAGTGTGTGAAAAAGCCCGAAAATCCACGTATCGCTGCTCAATATCTAATGTTTATCAACTTTCATTTCATGAATAAACAAAATAGACAGCAGTCTGAGGCCAGTGAGTCAACATCTGCGTTTTACTTCTTTCTGTCGCTGATAAAGCTCACAATTAACAAATGCTGTCTCCAGCGAAAGGAGAGGAGAAAATGACAATTCAGCCACTTTAATATGAATGTTTGTTGAATTGGAATGGTTGTGAATGATCTGGGTGTATGGAAACGGTCAGTGGCCGACCGGGATATTTTCCCTTCTGAGGACTCACAGTGAGTCCCGCGTCTGAAAGTCCTCCTGTCTCGGCTTCTGCTCACAGCGAGTACCGGTTCTGAAGGTCCTTCCTGTCTGCTCGCTCATTAAACTCAGAATGAAAAACTGCTGTCTAGTGAAAGGAGAGGGGAAAGTAAAATCTCATTCACTTTTATATGAATATTGGTCAAATTCTATTGATCATGTACAGTCGGGATGTATGGAAAGTGTGAGCCGCCGAGGGGGATCTTTTTCCCGTCTGTCGACTCAATACATTGAGTCCCGCGTCTGAAAGTCCTCCTGTCTCGGCTTCTGCTCGCTCATTAAGCTCAGAATTATCAAATGCTGTCTCCAGTGAACGGAGAAGAGAAGATGAGATTTCAGCCACTTTACTATGAATATTGGTCCAATTCTAATTTTCATGAACTGTAGGGATGGATGGAAACAGTCCGTGACCGAGGGGAAACATTTTCCCGTCTGTGAACTCACAGTGAGTCCCGCGTCTGAAAGTCTTGCTGTCTCGGATTCTGCTCACGGTGATTCCCGCGTCTGAAAGTCCTCCTGTCTCTGCTTCTGCTCGCTCACTAAGCTCAGAATGAAAAACTGCTGTCTAGTGAAATGGAGAGGAGAAAGTAAAATCTCAGTCCACTTTATATATGAATGTTTGTTGAATTCGAATGGTCATGTGACATGATCTGGGATGTATGGAAACGTCAGTGAGTCGACCGGGGATACTTTTTCCCTTCTGACGACTCACAGTGAGTCCCGCGTCTGAAATTCCTCCTGTCTCGACTTCTGCTCACAGTGAGTCCCGCGTCTGAACAGTGCGCCTGTCTCGGCTTCTGCTCACAGCGAGTCACGCGTCTGAAGTCCTGCTGTCTCGGCTTCTGCTCACAGCGAGTACCGGTTCTGAAGGTCCTTCCTGTCTCGGCTTCTGCTCGCTCATTAAACTCAGAATGAAAAACTGCTGTCTAGTGAAAGGAGAGGGAAAGTAAAATCTCATTCACTTTTATATGAATATTGGTCAAATTCTATTGATCATGTACAGTCGGGAAGTATGGAAAGTGTGAGCCGCCGAGGGGGATCTTTTTCCCTTCTGTGAACTCACAGTGAGTCCCGCGTCTGAAAGTCTTGCTGTCTCGGATTCTGCTCACGGTGATTCCCGCGTCTGAAAGTCCTCCTGTCTCGGCTTCTGCTCGCTCACTAAGCTCAGAATGAAAAACTGCTGTGTAGTGAATGGAGAGGAGAAAGTAAAATCTCAGCCACTTTAATATGAATGTTTGTTGAATTCGAATGGTTGTGAATGATCTGGGTGTATGGAAACGGTCAGTGGCCGACCGGGATATTTTCCCTTCTGAGGACTCACAGTGAGTCCCGCGTCTGAAATTCCTCCTGTCTCGACTTCTGCTCACAGTGAGTCCCGCGTCTGACAGTGCGCCTGTCTCGGCTTCTGGCTCACAGCGAGTACGCGTTCTGAAAGGTCCTTCCTGTCTCGGCTTCTGCTCGCTCATTAAACTCAGAATGAAAAATGCTGTCTAGTGAAAGGAGAAGAGAAGATGAGATTTCAGCCACTTTTACTATGAATATTGGTCCAATTCTATTGATCATGTACAGTCGGGATGTATGGAAAGTGTGAGCCGCCGAGGGGGATCTTTTTCCCGTCTGTCGACTCAATACATTGAGTCCCGCGTCTGAAAGTCCTCCTGTCTCGGCTTCTGCTCGCTCATTAAGCTCAGAATTATCAAATGCTGTCTCCAGTGAACGGAGAAGAGAAGATGAGATTTCAGCCACTTTACTATGAATATTGGTCCAATTCTAATTTCATGAACTGTAGGGATGGATGGGAAACAGTCCGTACCGAGGGGAAACATTTTCCCGTCTGTGAACTCACAGTGAGTCCCGCGTCTGAAAGTCTTGCTGTCTCGGATTCTGCTCACGGTGATTCCCGCGTGCTGAAAGTCCTCCCTGTCTCTGGCTTCTGCTCGCTCACTAAGCTCAGAATGAAAAACTGCTGTCTAGTGAATGGAGAGGAGAAAGTAAAAATCTCAGCCAATTTAATAAAAGTGTTTGTCAAATTCTAATGTTCATCAACAATCTGGGTGTATGAAAGTGGCGAGGGAGATCTTTTTCCCTTCTGTGGACTCACACTGAGTATGGTATCTGAAAGTCTTCGTGTATCCGCTTCTGCTCTCTCATTAAGCTCACAATTAACGACTGCTGTCTCATGTGAAAGGAGAGACCTTCTTTAGAGCTGCATTTCAGACCAGTGTGTGAAAAAGCCCGAAAATCCACGTATCGCTGCTCAATATCTAATGTTTATCAACTTTCATTTCATGAATAAACAAAATAGACAGCAGTCTGAGGCCAGTGAGTCAACATCTGCGTTTTTACTTCTTTCTGTCGCTGATAAAGCTCACAATTAACAAATGCTGTCTCCAGCGACAAGGAGGAGAGAAAATGACAAATTCAGCCACTTTAATATGAATGTTTGTTGAATTGGAATGGTTGTGAATGATCTGGGTGTATGGAAACGGTCAGTCGGCCGACCCGGGATATTTTCCCTTCTGAGACTCACAGTGAGTCCCGCGTCTGAAAGTCCTCCTGTCTCGGCTTCTGCTCACAGCGAGTACCGGTTCTGAAGGTCCTTCCTGTCTGCTCGCTCATTAAACTCAGAATGAAAAACTGCTGTCTAGTGAAAGGAGAGGGGAAAGTAAAATCTCATTCACTTTTATATGAATATTGGTCAAATTCTATTGATCATGTACAGTCGGATGTATGGAAAGTGTGAGCCGCCGAGGGGGATCTTTTTCCCGGTCTGTCGACTCAATACATTGAGTCCCGCGTCTGAAAGTCCTCCTGTCTCGGCTTCTGCTCGCTCATTAAGCTCAGAATTATCAAATGCTGTCTCCAGTGAACGGAGAAGAGAAGATGAGATTTCAGCCACTTTACTATGAATATTGGTCCAATTCTAATTTTCATGAACTGTAGGGATGGATGGAAACAGTCCGTGACCGAGGGGAAACATTTTCCCGTCTGTGAACTCACAGTGAGTCCCGCGTCTGAAAGTCTTGCTGTCTCGGATTCTGCTCACGGTGATTCCCGCGTCTGAAAGTCCTCCTGTCTCTGCTTCTGCTCGCTCACTAAGCTCAGAATGAAAAACTGCTGTCTAGTGAATGGAGAGGAGAAAGTAAAATCTCAGCCACTTTAATATGAATGTTTGTTGAATTCGAATGGTTGTGAATGATCTGGGTGTATGGAAACGGTCAGTGGTCGACCGGGATATTTTCCCTTCTGAGGACTCACAGTGAGTCCCGCGTCTGAAATTCCTCCTGTCTCGACTTCTG
>NW_026117186.1:0-40398 GCF_001640805.2 Lates calcarifer | reverse complement strand
TTTTTGACACCTTACTATACTATGACATTTTTTGACCATTTTGACACCTTACTATACTATGACATTTTTTGACGCCTTACTACACTATGCAATTTTTTGATGATTTTTGACACCTTACTATACTATGACATTTTTTGACCATTTTTGATGTCTCACTATAATATGACATTTTTGATGGTTTTTGACACCATATCATACTATGACATTTTTGACCATTTTTGGTGCCTCACTATATTATGACATTTGTTATCCATTTTTGACACCTTACAATACTATGACATTTTTTGATGGTTTTTAACACCTTACTGTACTGTGACATTTTTTGACCGTTTTTGACACTTTACTATACTATGACATTTTTTGACACCTCACTATACTATGACATTTTAACCATTTTTGTAATTGTTGTATTTTGATTTGTGTAAATTGTTTATTTTTCTGTTCTAATTATGAATATGAGTTGTATTTGTCATTTGTAATTTGTGTGTAAAATATGGTGCTTTTATTTTGAAAGTCTTAGTTTGTGTTTGCGTGATCTCGTTGGGCTGTTCTCGCATGGGTGCGGAAGGCTAGGAGGATGGGCGTCTGTACATCAGAAAAGGTTGCCGGCTGGTTGCAGTGAACTTTGGATGATGGATGGAGACTGTTTTAGAGAAACTCATGAAGATTTAAACACTATTCCTTTTGCGGCATGTAGCCAACGAGGTATTATGTTTGTCTGTAAATTATCGTTTCATGTGCTGTGTATATATTTTTTTATTAAGTTAACATGGTTTCATGTACTGTCCCGTCAACTCTGTGTTTTTTAGTTTTCATGGTGGATTCGGAGAGAATAAACCTGTAGCAAGGAAATTACTTGTGTCTGCCTGTGCCTGGAAGGAATTACAATTTTTGATACTTTACTATACTATGACATTTTTTGACGATTTTTAACACCTTACTGTACTATGACATTTTTTTGACCGTTTTTGATGCCTTACTATACTATGACATTTTTTGACAATTTTTGGTGCCCACTATATTATGACATTTTTTGACGATTTTTAACACCTTACTGTACTATGACATTTTTTGACCGTTTTTGATGCCTTACTATACTATGACATCTTTTGATGATTTTTGATACCTAACTATACTATGACATTTTTTGACGTTTTTGACACCTTACTGTACTATGACATTTTTGACCGTTTTTGACACCTTACTATACTATGACATTTTTTGACCATTTTTGATGTCTCATTATAATATGATATTTTAACCATTTTTGTAATTGTATTTTGATTTGTGTAAATTGTTTATTTTTCTGTTCTAATTATGAATATGAGTTGTATTTGTCATTTGTAATTTGTGTGTAAAATATGGTGCTTTTATTTTGAAAGTCTTAGTTTGTGTTTGCGTGATCTCGTTGGGCTGTTCTCGCATGGGTGCGGAAGGCTAGGAGGATGGGCGTCTGTACATCAGAAAAGGTTGCCGGCTGGTTGCAGTGAACTTTGGGATTGATGGAGACTGTTTTAGAGAAACTCATGAAGATTTAAACACTATTCCTTTTGCGGCATGTAGCCAACGAGGTATTATGTTTGTCTGTAAATTATCGTTTCATGTGCTGTGTATATATTTTTTTATTAAGTTAACATGGTTTCATGTACTGTCCCGTCAACTCTGTGTTTTTAGTTTTTCATGGTGGATTCGGAGAGAATAAACCTGTAGCAAGGAAATTACTTGTGTCTGCCTGTGCCTGGAAGGAATTACAATTTTTGATACTTTACTATACTATGACATTTTTTGACGATTTTTAACTTACTGTACTATGACATTTTTTGACCGTTTTGATGCCTTACTATACTATGACATTTTTTGACGATTTTTGACACCTTACTATACTATGACATCTTTTGATGATTTTTGATACCTAACTATACTATGACATTTTTTGATCATTTTTGGTGCCTCACTATATTATGACATTTTTTAACCATTTTTGACACCTTACAATACCATGACATTTTTGATGGTTTTTTGACACCATATCATACTATGACATTTTTTGACCATTTTTGGTGCCTCACTATACTATGACATTTGTTATCCATTTTTGACACCTTACAATACTATGACATTTTTTGATGGTTTTTAACACCTTACTGTACTATGACATTTTTTGACCGTTTTTGACCACCTCACTATACTATGACATTTTGACCATTTTTGTAATTGTTGTATTTTGATTTGTGTAAATTGTTTATTTTTTCTGTTCTAATTATGAATATGAGTTGTATTTGTCATTTGTAATTTGTGTGTAAAATATGGTGCTTTTATTTTGAAAGTCTTAGTTTGTGTTTGCGTGATCTCGTTGGGCTGTTCTCGCATGGGTGCGGAAGGCTAGGAGGATGGGCATCTGTACATCAGAAAAGGTTGCCGGCTGGTTGCAGTGAACTTTGGGATGATGGAGACTTTCTTAGAGAACTCATGAAGATTTAAACACTATTCCTTTTGCGGCATGTAGCCAACGAGGTATTATGTTTGTCTGTAAATTATCGTTTCATGTGCTGTGTATATATTTTTTTATTAAGTTAACATGGTTTCATGTACTGTCCCGTCAACTCTGGTGTTTTTTAGTTTTCATGGTGGATTCGGAGAGAATAAACCTGTAGCAAGGAAATTACTTGTGTCTGCCTGTGCCTGGAAGGAATTACAATTTTTGATACTTTACTATACTATGACATTTTTTGACGATTTTTAACACCTTACTGTACTATGACATTTTTTGACCGTTTTTGATGCCTTACTATACTATGACATTTTTTTATGGTTTTTTGTCACCTTACAATACTATGACATTTTTTGACAATTTTTGGTGCCTCACTATACTATGACATTTTTTGACGATTTTTAACACCTTACTGTACTATGACATTTTTTGACCGTTTTTGATGCCATACTATACTATGACATCTTCTGATGATTTTTGATACCTAACTATACTATGACATTTTTTGATCATTTTTGGTGCCTCACTATATTATGACATTTTTTAACCATTTTTGACACCTTACAATACTATGACATTTTCTGACCATTTTTTGATGCCTCACTATAATATGACAATTTTTGATGATTTTTGGTGCCTTACTGTACTATGACATTTTTGATGGTTTTTGACACCATATCATACTATGACATTTTTTGACCATTTTTGACACCTTACTATACTATGACATTTTGACCATTTTTGTAATTGTTGTATTTTGATTTGTGTAAATTGTTTATTTTTCTGTTCTAATCATGAATATGAGTTGTATTTGTCATTTGTAATTTGTGTGTAAAATATGGTGCTTTTATTTTGAAAGTCTTAGTTTGTGTTTGCGTGATCTCGTTGGGCTGTTCTCGCATGGGTGCGGAAGGCTAGGAGGATGGGCGTCTGTACATCAGAAAAGGTTGCCGGCTGGTTGCAGTGAACTTTGGGATGATGGAGACTGTTTTAGAGAAACTCATGAAGATTTAAACACTATTCCTTTTGCGGCATGTAGCCAACGAGGTATTATGTTTGTCTGTAAATTATCGTTTCATGTGCTGTGTATATATTTTTTTATTAAGTTAACATGGTTTCATGTACTGTCCCGTCAACTCTGTGTTTTTTAGTTTTCATGGTGGATTCGGAGAGAATAAACCTGTAGCAAGGAAATTACTTGTGTCTGCCTGTGCCTGGAAGGAATTACAATTTTTGATACTTTACTATACTATGACATTTTTTGACGATTTTTAACACCTTACTGTACTATGACATTTTTTGACCGTTTTTGATGCCTTACTATACTATGACATTTTTTGACGATTTTTGACACCTTACTATACTATGACATCTTTTGATGATTTTTGATACCTAACTATACTATGACATTTTTTGATCATTTTTGGTGCCTCACTATATTATGACATTTTTTAACCATTTTTGACACCTTACAATACTATGACATTTTTTGACCATTTTTGATGCCTCACTATACTATGACATTTTTTTAACCATTTTTGACACCTTACAATACCATGACATTTTTTGATGGTTTTTGACACCATATCATACTATGACATTTTTGACCATTTTTGGTGCCTCACTATACTATGACATTTGTTATCCATTTTTGACACCTTACAATACTATGACATTTTTTTGATGGTTTTTAACACCTTACTGTACTATGACATTTTTTGACCGTTTTTGACACCTCACTATACTATGACATTTTGACCATTTTTGTAATTGTTGTATTTTGATTTGTGTAAATTGTTTATTTTTCTGTTCTAATTATGAATATGAGTTGTATTTGTCATTTGTAATTTGTGTGTAAAATATGGTGCTTTTATTTTGAAAGTCTTAGTTTGTGTTTGCGTGATCTCGTTGGGCTGTTCTCGCATGGGTGCGGAAGGCTAGGAGGATGGGCATCTGTACATCAGAAAAGGTTGCCGGCTGGTTGCAGTGAACTTTGGGATGATGGAGACTTTCTTAGAGAAACTCATGAAGATTTAAACACTATTCCTTTTGCGGCATGTAGCCAACGAGGTATTATGTTTGTCTGTAAATTATCGTTTCATGTGCTGTGTATATATTTTTTTATTAAGTTAACATGGTTTCATGTACTGTCCCGTCAACTCTGTGTTTTTTAGTTTTCATGGTGGATTCGGAGAGAATAAACCTGTAGCAAGGAAATTACTTGTGTCTGCCTGTGCCTGGAAGGAATTACAATTTTGATACTTTACTATACTATGACATTTTTGACGATTTTTAACACCTTACTGTACTATGACATTTTTTGACCGTTTTTGATGCCTTACTATACTATGACATTTTTTTATGGTTTTTGTCACCTTACAATACTATGACATTTTTTGACAATTTTTGGTGCCTCACTATATTATGACATTTTTTGACGATTTTTAACACCTTACTGTACTATGACATTTTTTGACCGTTTTTGATGCCTTACTATACTATGACATCTTTTGATGATTTTTGATACCTAACTATACTATGACATTTTTTGATCATTTTTGGTGCCTCACTATATTATGACATTTTTTAACCATTTTTGACACCTTACAATACTATGACATTTTTTTGACCATTTTTGATGCCTCACTATAATATGACATTTTTTGATGATTTTTGGTGCCTTACTGGTACTATGACATTTTTGATGGTTTTTTGACACCATATCATACTATGACATTTTTTGACCATTTTTGATGCCTCACTATAATATGACAATTTTTGATTGATTTTTGGTGCCTTACTGTACTATGACATTTTGATGGTTTTTGACACCATATCATACTATGACATTTTTTGACCATTTTTGACACCTTACTATACTATGACATTTTGACCATTTTTGTAATTGTTGTATTTTGATTTGTGTAAATTGTTTATTTTTCTGTTCTAATCATGAATATGAGTTGTATTTGTCATTTGTAATTTGTGTGTAAAATATGGTGCTTTTATTTTGAAAGTCTTTAGTTTGTGTTTGCGTGAATCTTCGTTGGGCTGTTCTCGCATGGGTGCGGAAGGCTAGGAGGATGGGCGTCTGTACATCAGAAAAGGTTGCCGGCTGGTTGCAGTGAACTTTGGGATGATGGAGACTGTTTTAGAGAAACTCATGAAGATTTAAACACTATTCCTTTTGCGGCATGTAGCCAACGAGGTATTATGTTTGTCTGTAAATTATCGTTTCATGTGCTGTGTATATATTTTTTTATTAAGTTAACATGGTTTCATGTATTGTCCCGTCAACCTCTGTGTTTTTTAGTTTTTACGGTGGATTCGGAGAGAATAAACCTGTAGCAAGGAAACCACTTGTGTCTGCCTGTGCCTGGAAGGAATTACAATTTTTGATACTTTACTATACTATGACATTTTTTTTACCATTTTTCTCACCTTACTATACTATGATATTTTTAGACAATTTTTAACACCTTACTATATTATGACATTTTTGACCATTTTTTGGTGCCTTACTATACTATGACATTTTTTAACCATTTTTTGACACCTTACAATACCATGACATTTTTTGACCATTTTTGGTGCCTCACTATACTATGACATTTGTTATCCATTTTTGACACCTTACAATACTATGACATTTTTTGATGGTTTTTTAACACCTTACTGTACTATGACATTTTTTGACCCGTTTTGACACCTCACTATACTATGACATTTTGACCATTTTTGTAATTGTTATATTTTGATTTGTGTAAATTGTTTATTTTTCTGTTCTAATTATGAATATGAGTTGTATTTGTCATTTGTAATTTGTGTGTAAAATATGGTGCTTTTATTTTGAAAGTCTTAGTTTGTGTTTGCGTGATCTCGTTGGGCTGTTCTCGCATGGGTGCGGAAGGCTAGGAGGATGGGCGTCTGTACATCAGAAAAGGTTGCCGGCTGGTTGCAGTGAACTTTGGGATGATGGAGACTGTTTTAGAGAAACTCATGAAGATTTAAACACTATTCCTTTTGCGGCATGTAGCCAACGAGGTATTATGTTTGTCTGTAAATTATCGTTTCATGTGCTGTGTATATATTTTTTTATTAAGTTAACATGGTTTCATGTACTGTCCCCGTCAACTCTGTGTTTTTTAGTTTTCATGGTGGATTCGGAGAGAATAAACCTGTAGCAAGGAAATTACTTGTGTCTGCCTGTGCCTGGAAGGAATTACAATTTTTGATACTTTACTATACTATGACATTTTTTGACGATTTTTAACACCTTACTGTACTATGACATTTTTTGACCGTTTTTGATGCCTTACTATACTATGACATTTTTGGACGATTTTTGACACCTTACTATACTATGACATCTTTTGATGATTTTTGATAACCTAACTATACTATGACATTTTTTGATCATTTTTGGTGCCTCACTATATTATCGACATTTTTAACCATTTTTGACACCTTACAATACCATGACATTTTTTGATGGTTTTTGACACCATATCATACTATGACATTTTTTGACCATTTTTGGTGCCTCACTTACTATGACATTTGTTATCCATTTTTGACACCTTACAATACTATGACATTTTTTGATGGTTTTTAACACCTTACTGTACTATGACATTTTTTGACCGTTTTTGACACCTCACTATACTATGACATTTTGACCATTTTTGTAATTGTTGTATTTTGATTTGTGTAAATTTGTTTATTTTTCTGTTCTAATTATGAATATGAGTTGTATTTGTCATTTGTAATTTGTGTGTAAAATATGGTGCTTTTATTTTGAAAGTCTTAGTTTTGTGTTTGCGTGATCTCGTTGGGCCTGTTCTCGCATGGGTGCGGAAGGCTAGGAGGATGGGCATCTGTACATCAGAAAAGGTTGCCGGCTGGTTGCAGTGAACTTTGGGATGATGGAGACTTTCTTAGAGAAACTCATGAAGATTTAAACACTATTCCTTTTGCGGCATGTAGCCAACGAGGTATTATGTTTGTCTGTAAATTATCGTTTCATGTGCTGTGTATATATTTTTTTATTAAGTTAACATGGTTTCATGTACTGTCCCCGTCAACTCTGTGTTTTTTTAGTTTTCATTGGTGGATTCGGAGAGAATAAACCTGTAGCAAGGGAAATTACTTGTGTCTGCCTGTGCCTGGAAGGAATTACAATTTTTGATACTTTACTATACTATGACATTTTTTGACGATTTTTAACACCTTACTGTACTATGACATTTTTTGACCGTTTTTGATGCCTTACTATACTATGACATTTTTTGACGATTTTTGACACCTTACTATACTATGACATCTTTTGATGATTTTTGATACCTAACTATACTATGACATTTTTTGATCATTTTTGGTGCCTCACTATATTATGACATTTTTTAACCATTTTTGACACCTTACAATACCATGACATTTTTTGATGGTTTTTGACACCATATCATACTATGACATTTTTTGACCATTTTTGGTGCCTCACTATACTATGACATTTGTTATCCATTTTGACACCTTACAATACTATGACATTTTTTGATGGTTTTTAACACCTTACTGTACTATGACATTTTTTGACCGTTTTTGACACCCTCACTATACTATGACATTTTGACCATTTTTGTAATTGTTGTATTTTGATTTGTGTAAATTGTTTATTTTTCTGTTCTAATTATGAATATGAGTTTGTATTTGTCATTTGTAATTTGTGTGTAAAATATGGTGCTTTTATTTTGAAAGTCTTAGTTTGTGTTTGCGTGATCTCGTTGGGCTGTTCTCGCATGGGTGCGGAAGGCTAGGAGGATGGGCATCTGTACATCAGAAAAGGTTGCCGGCTGGTTGCAGTGAACTTTGGGATGATGGAGACTTTCTTAGAGAAACTCATGAAGATTTAAACACTATTCCTTTTGCGGCATGTAGCCAACGAGGTATTATGTTTGTCTGTAAATTATCGTTTCATGTGCTGTGTATATATTTTTTATTAAGTTAACATGGTTTCATGTACTGTCCCGTCAACTCTGTGTTTTTTAGTTTTCATGGTGGATTCGGAGAGAATAAACCTGTAGCAAGGAAATTACTTGTGTCTGCCTGTGCCTGGAAGGAATTACAATTTTTGATACTTTACTATACTATGACATTTTTTGACGATTTTTAACACCTTACTGTACTATGACATTTTTTGACCGTTTTTTGATGCCTTACTATACTATGACATTTTTTTATGGTTTTGTCACCTTACAATACTATGACATTTTTTGACAATTTTTGGTGCCTCACTATACTATGACATTTTTTGACGATTTTTAACACCTTACTGTACTATGACATTTTTTGACCGTTTTTGATGCCATACTATACTATGACATCCTTCTGATGATTTTTGATACCTAACTATACTATGACATTTTTGATCATTTTTTGGTGGCCTCACTATATTATGACATTTTTTAACCATTTTTGACACCTTACAATACTATGACATTTTCTGACCATTTTTGATGCCTCACTATAATATGACAATTTTTGATGATTTTTTGGTGCCTTACTGTACTATGACATTTTTGATGGTTTTTGACACCATATCATACTATGACATTTTTTGACCATTTTTGACACCTTACTATACTATGACATTTTGACCATTTTTGTAATTGTTGTATTTTGATTTGTGTAAATTGTTTATTTTTCTGTTCTAATCATGAATATGAGTTGTATTTGTCATTTGGTAATTTGTGTGTAAAATATGGTGCTTTTATTTTGAAAGTCTTAGTTTGTGTTTGCGTGATCTCGTTGGGCTGTTCTCGCATGGGTGCGGAAGGCTAGGAGGATGGGCGTCTGTACATCAGAAAAGGTTGCCGGCTGGTTGCAGTGAACTTTGGGATGATGGAGACTGTTTTAGAGAAACTCATGAAGATTTAAACACCTATTCCTTTTGCGGCATGTAGCCAACGAGGTATTATGTTTGTCTGTAAATTATCGTTTCATGTGCTGTGTATATATTTTTTATTAAGTTAACATGGTTTCATGTACTGTCCCGTCAACTCTGTGTTTTTTAGTTTTCATGGTGGATTCGGAGAGAATAAACCTGTAGCAAGGAAATTACTTGTGTCTGCCTGTGCCTGGAAGGAATTACAATTTTTGATACTTTACTATACTATGACATTTTTTGACGATTTTTAACACCTTACTGTACTATGACATTTTTTGACCGTTTTTGACCTTACTATACTATGACATTTTTTGACGATTTTTGACACCTTACTATACTATGACATCTTTTGATGATTTTGATACCTAACTATACTATGACATTTTTTGATCATTTTTGGCCTCACTATATTATGACATTTTTTAACCATTTTTTGACATTTTTGAACGGACACGATGGTTTTTGACACCATATCATACTATGACATTTTTTGACCATTTTTGGTGCCTCACTATACTATGACATTTGTTATCCATTTTTGACACCTTACAATACTATGACATTTTTTGATGGTTTTTAACACCTTACTGTACTATGACATTTTTTGACCGTTTTTGACACCTCACTATACTATGACATTTTGACCATTTTTGTAATTGTTGTATTTTGATTTGTGTAAAATTGTTTATTTTTCTGTTCTAATTATGAATATGAGTTGTATTTGTCATTTGTAATTTGTGTGTAAAATATGGTGCTTTTATTTTGAAAGTCTTAGTTTGTGTTTGCGTGATCTCGTTGGGCTGTTCTCGCATGGGTGCGGAAGGCTAGGAGGATGGGCATCTGTACATCAGAAAAGGTTGCCGGCTGGTTGCAGTGAACTTTGGGATGATGGAGACTTTCTTTAGAGAAACTCATGAAGATTTAAACACTATTCCTTTTGCGGCATGTAGCCAACGAGGTATTATGTTTGTCTGTAAATTATCGTTTCATGTGCTGTGTATATATTTTTTTATTAAGTTAACATGGTTTCATGTACTGTCCCGTCAACTCTGTGTTTTTTAGTTTTCATGGTGGATTCGGAGAGAATAAACCTGTAGCAAGGAAATTACTTGTGTCTGCCTGTGCCTGGAAGGAATTACAATTTTTGATACTTTACTATACTATGACATTTTTTACGATTTTTAACACCTTACTGTACTATGACATTTTTTGACCGTTTTTGATGCCTTACTATACTATGACATTTTTTATGGTTTTTGTCACCTTACAATACTATGACATTTTTTGACAATTTTTGGTGCCTCACTATATTATGACATTTTTTGACGATTTTTAACACCTTACTGTACTATGACATTTTTTGACCGTTTTTGATGCCTTACTATACTATGACATCTTTTGATGATTTTTGATACCTAACTATACTATGACATTTTTTGATCATTTTTGGTGCCTCACTATATTATGACATTTTTTAACCATTTTTGACACCTTACAATACTATGACATTTTTTGACCATTTTTGATGCCTCACTATAATATGACATTTTTTGATGATTTTTGGTGCCTTACTGTACTATGACATTTTTGATGGTTTTTGACACCATATCATACTATGACATTTTTTGACCATTTTTGATGCCTCACTATAATATGACAATTTTTGATGATTTTTGGTGCCTTACTGTACTATGACATTTTTGATGGTTTTTGACACCATATCATACTATGACATTTTTTGACCATTTTTGACACCTTACTATACTATGACATTTTGACCATTTTTGTAATTGTTGTATTTTGATTTGTGTAAATTGTTTATTTTTCTGTTCTAATCATGAATATGAGTTGTATTTGTCATTTGTAATTTGTGTGTAAAATATGGTGCTTTTATTTTGAAAGTCTTAGTTTGTGTTTGCGTGATCTCGTTGGGCTGTTCTCGCATGGGTGCGGAAGGCTAGGAGGATGGGCGTCTGTACATCAGAAAAGGTTGCCGGCTGGTTGCAGTGAACTTTGGGATGATGGAGACTGTTTTAGAGAAACTCATGAAGATTTAAACACTATTCCTTTTGCGGCATGTAGCCAACGAGGTATTATGTTTGTCTGTAAATTATCGTTTCATGTGCTGTGTATATATTTTTTTATTAAGTTAACATGGTTTCATGTATTGTCCCGTCAAACTCTGTGTTTTTTAGTTTTTACGGTGGATTCGGAGAGAATAAACCTGTAGCAAGGAAACCACTTGTGTCTGCCTGTGCCTGGAAGGAATTACAATTTTTGATACTTTACTATACTATGACATTTTTTTTACCATTTTTCTCACCTTACTATACTATGATATTTTTAGACAATTTTTAACACCTTACTATATTATGACATTTTTTGACCATTTTTGGTGCCTTACTATACTATGACATTTTTTAACCATTTTTGACACCTTACAATACCATGACATTTTTTGACCATTTTTGGTGCCTCACTATACTATGACATTTGTTATCCATTTTGACACCTTACAATACTATGACATTTTTTGATGGTTTTTAACACCTTACTGTACTATGACATT
Source organism: Lates calcarifer (assembly GCF_001640805.2). NCBI lineage: Eukaryota > Metazoa > Chordata > Actinopteri > Centropomidae > Lates > Lates calcarifer. Next base: position 28,392 of record NW_026117186.1, on the reverse strand, counting down.
TTTTGACCGTTTTTGACACCTCACTATACTATGACATTTTGACCATTTTTGTAATTGTTATATTTTGATTTGTGTAAATTGTTTATTTTTCTGTTTCTAATTATGAATATGAGTTGTATTTGTCATTTGTAATTTGTGTGTAAAATATGGTGCTTTTTATTTTGAAAGTCTTAGTTTGTGTTTGCGTGATCTCGTTGGGCTGTTCTCGCATGGGTGCGGAAGGCTAGGAGGATGGGCGTCTGTACATCAGAAAAGGTTGCCGGCTGGTTGCAGTGAACTTTGGGATGATGGAGACTGTTTTAGAGAAACTCATGAAGATTTAAACACTATTCCTTTTGCGGCATGTAGCCAACGAGGTATTATGTTTGTCTGTAAATTATCGTTTCATGTGCTGTGTATATATTTTTTTATTAAGTTAACATGGTTTCATGTACTGTCCCGTCAACTCTGTGTTTTTTAGTTTTCATGGTGGATTCGGAGAGAATAAACCTGTAGCAAGGAAATTACTTGTGTCTGCCTGTGCCTGGAAGGAATTACAATTTTTGATACTTTACTATACTATGACATTTTTTGACGATTTTTAACACCTTACTGTACTATGACATTTTTGACCGTTTTTGATGCCTTACTATACTATGACATTTTTTGACGATTTTTGACACCTTACTATACTATGACATCTTTGATGATTTTTGATACCTAACTATACTATGACATTTTTTGATCATTTTTGGTGCCTCACTATATTATGACATTTTTTAACCATTTTTGACACCTTACAATACCATGACATTTTTGATGGTTTTTGACACCATATCATACTATGACATTTTTTGACCATTTTTGGTGCCTCACTATACTATGACATTTGTTATCCATTTTTGACACCTTACAATACTATGACATTTTTTGATGTTTTTACACCTTACTGTACTATGACATTTTTGACCGTTTTTGACACCTCACTATACTATGACATTTTGACCATTTTTGTAATTGTTGTATTTTGATTTGTGTAAATTGTTTATTTTTCTGTTCTAATTATGAATATGAGTTGTATTTGTCATTTGTAATTTGTGTGTAAAATATGGTGCTTTTATTTTGAAAGTCTTAGTTTGTGTTTGCGTGATCTCGTTGGGCTGTTCTCGCATGGGTGCGGAAGGCTAGGAGGATGGGCATCTGTACATCAGAAAAGGTTGCCGGCTGGTTGCAGTGAACTTTGGGATGATGGAGACTTTCTTAGAGAAACTCATGAAGATTTAAACACTATTCCTTTTGCGCATGTAGCCAACGAGGTATTATGTTTGTCTGTAAATTATCGTTTCATGTGCTGTGTATATATTTTTTTATTAAGTTAACATGGTTTCATGTACTGTCCCGTCAACTCTGTGTTTTTTAGTTTTCATGGTGGATTCGGAGAGAATAAACCTGTAGCAAGGAAATTACTTGTGTCTGCCTGTGCCTGGAAGGAATTACAATTTTTGATACTTTACTATACTATGACATTTTTTGACGATTTTTAACACCTTACTGTACTATGACATTTTTTGACCGTTTTTGATGCCTTACTATACTATGACATTTTTTGACGATTTTTGACACCTTACTATACTATGACATCTTTTGATGATTTTTGATACCTAACTATACTATGACATTTTTTGATCATTTTTGGTGCCTCACTATATTATGACATTTTTTAACCATTTTTGACACCTTACAATACTTTTTTGATTTTTGACACCATTCATACTATGACATTTTTTGACCATTTTTGGTGCCTCACTATACTATGACATTTGTTATCCATTTTTGACACCTTACTATGACATTTTTGATGGTTTTTAACACCTTACTGTACTATGACATTTTTTGACCGTTTTTGACACCTCACTATACTATGACATTTTGACCATTTTTGTAATTGTTGTATTTGATTTGTGTAAATTGTTTATTTTTCTGTTCTAATTATGAATATGAGTTGTATTTGTCATTTGTAATTTGTGTGTAAAATATGGTGCTTTTATTTTGAAAGTCTTAGTTTGTGTTTGCGTGATCTCGTTGGGCTGTTCTCGCATGGGTGCGGAAGGCTAGGAGGATGGGCGTCTGTACATCAGAAAAGGTTGCCGGCTGGTTGCAGTGAACTTTGGGATGATGGAGACTTTTTAGAGAAACTCATGAAGATTTAAACACTATTCCTTTTGCGGCATGTAGCCAACGAGGTATTATGTTTGTCTGTAAATTATCGTTTCATGTGCTGTGTATATATTTTTTATTAAGTTAACATGGTTTCATGTACTGTCCCGTCAACTCTGTGTTTTTTAGTTTTCATGGTGGATTCGGAGAGAATAAACCTGTAGCAAGGAAATTACTTGTGTCTGCCTGTGCCTGGAAGGAATTACAATTTTTGATACTTTACTATACTATGACATTTTTTGACGATTTTTAACACCTTACTGTATGACATTTTTTGACGTTTTTGATGCCTTACTATACTATGACATTTTTTATGGTTTTTGTCACCTTACAATACTATGACATTTTTGACAATTTTGGTGCCTCACTATACTATGACATTTTTTGACGATTTTTAACACCTTACTGTACTATGACATTTTTTGACCGTTTTGATGCCATACTATACTATGACATCTTTGATGATTTTTGATACCTAACTATACTATGACATTTTTGATCATTTTTGGTGCCTCACTATATTATGACATTTTTAACCATTTTTGACACCTTACAATACTATGACATTTGACCATTTTTGATGCCTCACTATAATATGACAATTTTTGATGATTTTTGGTGCTTACTGTACTATGACATTTTTGATGGTTTTTGACACGACATTTTCATTTTTGACACCTTACTATACTATGACATTTTGACCATTTTGTAATTGTTGTATTTTGATTTGTGTAAATTGTTTATTTTTCTGTTCTAATCATGAATATGAGTTGTATTTGTCATTTGTAATTTGTGTGTAAAATATGGTGCTTTTATTTTGAAAGTCTTAGTTTGTGTTTGCGTGATCTCGTTGGGCTGTTCTCGCATGGGTGCGGAAGGCTAGGAGGATGGGCGTCTGTACATCAGAAAAGGTTGCCGGCTGGTTGCAGTGAACTTTGGGATGATGGAGACTGTTTTAGAGAAACTCATGAAGATTTAAACACTATTCCTTTTGCGGCATGTAGCCAACGAGGTATTATGTTTGTCTGTAAATTATCGTTTCATGTGCTGTGTATATATTTTTTTATTAAGTTAACATGGTTTCATGTACTGTCCCGTCAACTCTGTGTTTTTTAGTTTTCATGGTGGATTCGGAGAGAATAAACCTGTAGCAAGGAAATTACTTGTGTCTGCCTGTGCCTGGAAGGAATTACAATTTTTGATACTTTACTATACTATGACATTTTTTGACGATTTTTAACACCTTACTGTACTATGACATTTTTTTTTTGACCTTACTATACTATGACATTTTTTTTTTTGACACGATGATTTTGATACCTAACTATACTATGACATTTTTTGACATTTTTGGACATTTTTGATTTTTGACACTTACAATACTATGACATTTTTTGACTTTTTACTATACTATGACATTTTTTAACCATTTTTGACACCTTACAATACCATGACATTTTTGATGGTTTTGACACCATATCATACTATGACATTTTTTGACCATTTTTGTGCCTCACTATACTATGACATTTGTTATCCATTTTTGACACCTTACAATACTATGACATTTTTTGATGGTTTTTAACACCTTACTGTACTATGACATTTTTTGACCGTTTTTGACACCTCACTATACTATGACATTTTGACCATTTTGTAATTGTTGTATTTTGATTTGTGTAAATTGTTTATTTTTCTGTTCTAATTATGAATATGAGTTGTATTTGTCATTTGTAATTTGTGTGTAAAATATGGTGCTTTTATTTTGAAAGTCTTAGTTTGTGTTTGCGTGATCTCGTTGGGCTGTTCTCGCATGGGTGCGGAAGGCTAGGAGGATGGGCATCTGTACATCAGAAAAGGTTGCCGGCTGGTTGCAGTGAACTTTGGGATGATGGAGACTTTTTTAGAGAAACTCATGAAGATTTAAACACTATTCCTTTTGCGGCATGTAGCCAACGAGGTATTATGTTTGTCTGTAAATTATCGTTTCATGTGCTGTGTATATATTTTTTTATTAAGTTAACATGGTTTCATGTACTGTCCCGTCAACTCTGTGTTTTTTAGTTTTCATGGTGGATTCGGAGAGAATAAACCTGTAGCAAGGAAATTACTTGTGTCTGCCTGTGCCTGGAAGGAATTACAATTTTTGATACTTTACTATACTATGACATTTTTGACGATTTTAACACCTTACTGTACTATGACATTTTTGACTTTTTGATGCCTTACTATACTATGACATTTTTCACCTTACAATACTATGACATTTTTTGACAATTTTGACTATATTATGACATTTTTTGACGATTTTTTTACTGTACTATGACATTTTTTGACCGTTTTTGATGCCTTACTATACTATGACATCTTTTGATGATTTTTGATACCTAACTATACTATGACATTTTTTGATCATTTTTGGTGCCTCACTATATTATGACATTTTTTAACCATTTTTGACACCTTACAATACTATGACATTTTTTGACCATTTTGATGCCTCACTATAATATGACATTTTTGATGATTTTTGACACTATGACATTTTTTGATGGTTTTTGACACCATATCATACTATGACATTTTTTTTTGATGCCTCACTATAATATGACAATTTTTGATGATTTTTGGTGCCTTACTGTACTATGACATTTTTGATGGTTTTGACACGACATTTTTGACCATTTTTGACACCTTGACATTTTGACCATTTTGTAATTGTTGTATTTTGATTTGTGTAAATTGTTTATTTTTCTGTTCTAATCATGAATATGAGTTGTATTTGTCATTTGTAATTTGTGTGTAAAATATGGTGCTTTTATTTTGAAAGTCTTAGTTTGTGTTTGCGTGATCTCGTTGGGCTGTTCTCGCATGGGTGCGGAAGGCTAGGAGGATGGGCGTCTGTACATCAGAAAAGGTTGCCGGCTGGTTGCAGTGAACTTTGGGATGATGGAGACTGTTTTAGAGAAACTCATGAAGATTTAAACACTATTCCTTTTGCGGCATGTAGCCAACGAGGTATTATGTTTGTCTGTAAATTATCGTTTCATGTGCTGTGTATATATTTTTTTATTAAGTTAACATGGTTTCATGTATTGTCCCGTCAACTCTGTGTTTTTTAGTTTTCACGGTGGATTCGGAGAGAATAAACCTGTAGCAAGGAAACCACTTGTGTCTGCCTGTGCCTGGAAGGAATTACAATTTTTGATACTTTACTATACTATGACATTTTTTTTACCATTTTTCTCACCTTACTATACTATGATATTTTAGACAATTTTTTTACTATATATGACATTTTTTGACCATTTTTGGTGCCTTACTATACTATGACATTTTTTAACCATTTTTGACACCTTACAATACCATGACATTTTGACCATTTTGGTGCCTCACTATTATGACATTTGTTACCATTTTTGACACCTTACAATACTATGACATTTTTTGATGGTTTTTCCTTACTGTACTATGACATTTTTTGACTTTTGACACCTCACTATACTATGACATTTTGACCATTTTTGTAATTGTTATATTTGATTTGTGTAAATTGTTTATTTTTCTGTTCTAATTATGAATATGAGTTGTATTTGTCATTTGTAATTTGTGTGTAAAATATGGTGCTTTTATTTTGAAAGTCTTAGTTTGTGTTTGCGTGATCTCGTTGGGCTGTTCTCGCATGGGTGCGGAAGGCTAGGAGGATGGGCGTCTGTACATCAGAAAAGGTTGCCGGCTGGTTGCAGTGAACTTTGGGATGAGAGACTGTTTTAGAGAAACTCATGAAGATTTAAACACTATTCCTTTTGCGGCATGTAGCCAACGAGGTATTATGTTTGTCTGTAAATTATCGTTTCATGTGCTGTGTATATATTTTTTTATTAAGTTAACATGGTTTCATGTACTGTCCCGTCAACTCTGTGTTTTTAGTTTTCATGGTGGATTCGGAGAGAATAAACCTGTAGCAAGGAAATTACTTGTGTCTGCCTGTGCCTGGAAGGAATTACAATTTTTGATACTTTACTATACTATGACATTTTTTTGACGATTTTTAACACCTTACTGTACTATGACATTTTTTGACCGTTTTTGATGCCTTACTATACTATGACATTTTTTGACGATTTTTGACACCTTACTATACTATGACATCTTTTGATGATTTTTGATACCTAACTATACTATGACATTTTTTGATCATTTTTGGTGCCTCACTATATTATGACATTTTTTAACCATTTTTGACACCTTACAATACCATGACATTTTTTGATGCACACCATATCATACTATGACATTTTTGACCATTTTTGGGTGCCTCACTATACTATGACATTTGTTATCCATTTTTGACACCTTACAATACTATGACATTTTTTGATGGTTTTTAACACCTTACTGTACTATGACATTTTTTGACCGTTTTTGACACCTCACTATACTATGACATTTTGACCATTTTTGTAATTGTTGTATTTTGATTTGTGTAAATTGTTTATTTTTCTGTTCTAATTATGAATGAGTTGTATTTGTCATTTGTAATTTGTGTGTAAAATATGGTGCTTTTATTTTGAAAGTCTTAGTTTGTGTTTGCGTGATCTCGTTGGGCTGTTCGCATGGGTGCGGAAGGCTAGGAGGATGGGCATCTGTACATCAGAAAAGGTTGCCGGCTGGTTGCAGTGAACTTTGGGATGATGGAGACTTTCTTAGAGAAACTCATGAAGATTTAAACACTATTCCTTTTGCGGCATGTAGCCAACGAGGTATTATGTTTGTCTGTAAATTATCGTTTCATGTGCTGTGTATATATTTTTTTTAAGTTAACATGGTTTCATGTACTGTCCCGTCAACTCTGTGTTTTTTAGTTTTCATGGTGGATTCGGAGAGAATAAACCTGTAGCAAGGAAATTACTTGTGTCTGCCTGTGCCTGGAAGGAATTACAATTTTTGATACTTTACTATACTATGACATTTTTTGACGATTTTTAACGACCTTACTGTACTATGACATTTTTTGACCGTTTTTGATGCCTTACTATACTATGACATTTTTTTATGGTTTTTGTCACTTACAATACTATGACATTTTTTGACAATTTTTGGTGCCCTCACTATACTATGGACATTTTTTGACGATTTTTAACACCTTACTGTTACTATGACATTTTTTGACCGTTTTTGATGCCATACTATACTATGACATCTTCTGATGATTTTTGATACCTAACTATACTATGACATTTTTGATCATTTTTGGTGCCTCACTATATTATGACATTTTTTAACCATTTTTGACACCTTACAATACTATGACATTTTCTGACCATTTTTGATGCCTCACTATAATATGACAATTTTTGATGATTTTGGTGCCTTACTGTACTATGACATTTTTGATGGTTTTTGACACCATATCATACTATGACATTTTTTGACCATTTTTGACACCTTACTATACTATGACATTTTGACCATTTTTGTAATTGTTGTATTTTGATTTGTGTAAATTGTTTATTTTTCTGTTCTAATCATGAATATGAGTTGTATTTGTCATTTGTAATTTGTGGTGTAAAATATGGTGCTTTTATTTGAAAGTCTTAGTTTGTGTTTGCGTGATCTCGTTGGGCTGTTCTCCGCATGGGTGCGGAAAGGCTAGGAGGATGGGCGTCCTGTACATCAGAAAAGGTTGCCGGCTGGTTGCAGTGAACTTTGGGAATGATGGAGACTGTTTTAGAGAAACTCATGAAGATTTAAACACTATTCCTTTTGGCGGCATGTAGCCAACGAGGTATTATGTTTGTCTGTAAATTATCGTTTCATGTGCTGTGTATATATTTTTTTATTAAGTTAACATGGTTTCATGTACTGTCCCGTCAACTCTGTGTTTTTTTAGTTTTCATGGTGGATTCGGAGAGAATAAACCTGTAAGCAAGGAAATTACTTGTGTCTGCCTGTGCCTGGAAGGAATTACAATTTTTGATACTTTACTATACTATGACATTTTTTGACGATTTTTAACACCTTACTGTACTATGACATTTTTTTGACCGTTTTTGATGCCTTACTATACTATGACATTTTTTGACGATTTTTGACACCTTACTATACTATGACATCTTTTGATGATTTTGATACCTAACTATACTATGACATTTTTTTGATCATTTTTGGTGCCTCACTATATTATGACATTTTTTAACCATTTTTGACACCTTACAATACTATGACATTTTTTGACCATTTTTGATGCCTCACTATACTATGACATTTTTTTAACCATTTTTTGACACCTTACAATACCATGACATTTTTTGATGGTTTTTGACACCATATCATACTATGACATTTTTTGACCATTTTTGGTGGCCTCACTATACTATGACATTTGTTATCCATTTTTGACACCTTACAATACTATGACATTTTTTGATGGTTTTTAACACCCTTACTGTACTATGACATTTTTTGACCGTTTTTGACACCTCACTATACTATGACATTTTGACCATTTTTTGTAATTGTTGTATTTTGATTTGTGTAAATTGTTTTATTTTTTCTGTTCTAATTATGAATATGAGTTGTATTTGTCATTTGTAATTTGTGTGTAAAATATGGTGCTTTTATTTTGAAAGTCTTAGTTTGTGTTTGCGTGATCTCGTTGGGCTGTTCTGCATGGGTGCGGAAGGCTAGGAGGATGGGCATCTGTACATCAGAAAAGGTTGCCGGCTGGTTGCAGTGAACTTTGGGATGATGGAGACTTTCTTAGAGAAACTCATGAAGATTTAAACACTATTCCTTTTGCGGCATGTAGCCAACGAGGTATTATGTTTGTCTGTAAATTAATCGTTTCATGTGCTGTGTATATATTTTTTTATTAAGTTAACATGGTTTCATGTACTGTCCCGTCAACTCTGTGTTTTTTAGTTTTCATGGTGGATTCGGAGAGAATAAACCTGTAGCAAGGAAATTACTTGTGTCTGCCTGTGCCTGGAAGGAATTACAATTTTTGATACTTTACTATACCTATGACATTTTTTGACGATTTTTAACACCTTACTGTACTATGACATTTTTTGACCGTTTTGATGCCTTACTATACTATGACATTTTTTTTATGGTTTTTGTCCACCATTACAATACTATGACATTTTTTGACAATTTTTGGTGCCTCACTATATTATGACATTTTTTGACGATTTTTAAACACCTTACTGTACTATGACATTTTTTGACCGTTTTTGATGCCTTACTATACTATGACATCTTTTGATGATTTTTGATACCTAACTATACTATGACATTTTTTTGATCATTTTTGGTGCCCTCACTATATTATGACATTTTTTAACCATTTTTGACACCTTACAATACTATGACATTTTTTGACCATTTTTGATGCCTCACTATAATATGACATTTTTTGATGATTTTTGGTGCCTTACTGTACTATGACATTTTTTGATGGTTTTTTGACACCAATATCATACTATGACATTTTTTGACCATTTTTGATGCCTCACTATAATATGACAATTTTTGATGATTTTTGGTGCCTTACTGTACTATGACATTTTTGATGGTTTTTGACACCATATCATACTATGACATTTTTTGACGCATTTTTGACACCTTACTATACTATGACATTTTGACCCATTTTTGTAATTGTTGTATTTTGATTTGTGTAAATTGTTTATTTTTTCTGTTCTAATCATGAATAGTGAGTTGTATTTGTCATTTGTAATTTGTGTGTAAAATATGGTGCTTTTATTTTGAAAGTCTTAGTTTGTGTTTGCGTGATCTCGTTGGGCTGTTCTCGGCATGGGTGCGGAAGGCTAGGAGGATGGGCGTCTGTACATCAGAAAAGGTTTGCCGGCTGGTTGCAGTGAACTTTGGGATGATGGAGACTGTTTTAGAGAAACTCATGAAGATTTAAAACACTATTCCTTTTGCGGCATGTAGCCAACGAGGTATTATGTTTGTCTGTAAATTATCGTTTCATGTGCTGTGTATATATTTTTTTATTAAGTTAACATGGTTTCATGTATTGTCCCCGTCAACTCTGTGTTTTTTAGTTTTTACGGTGGATTCGGAGAGAAATAAACCTGTAGCAAGGAAACCACTTGTGTCTGGCCTGTGCCTGGAAGGAATTACAATTTTTGATACTTTACTATACTATGACATTTTTTTTACCATTTTTCTCACCTTACTATAACTATGATTTTTAGAACAATTTTTAACACTTACTATATTATGACATTTTTTTGACCATTTTTGGTGCCTTACTATACTATGACATTTTTTAACCATTTTTGACACCTTACAATACCATGACATTTTTTGAACCGATTTTTGGTGGCCTCACTATACTATGACATTTGTTATCCATTTTTGACACCTTACCAATACTATGACATTTTTTTGATGGTTTTTAACACCTTACTGTACTATGACATTTTTTGACCGTTTTTGACAGCCTCACTATACTATGACATTTTGACCATTTTTGTAATTGTTATATTTTGATTTGTGTAAATTGTTTATTTTTCTGTTCTAATTATGAATATGAGTTGTATTTGTCATTTGTAATTTGTGTGTAAAATATGGTGCTTTTATTTGAAAGTCTTAGTTTGTGTTTGCGTGATCTCGTTGGGGCTGTTCTCGCATGGGTGCGGAAGGCTAGGAGGATGGGCCGTCTGTACATCAGAAAAGGTTGCCGGCTGGTTGCAGTGAAACTTTGGGATGATGGAGACTGTTTTAGAGAAACTCCATGAAGATTTAAACACTATTCCTTTTGCGGCATGTAGCCAACGAGGTATTATGTTTGTCTGTAAAATTATCGTTTCATGTGCTGTGTATATATTTTTTATTAAGTTAACATGGTTTCATGTACTGTCCCGTCACTCTGTGTTTTTTAGTTTTCACGGTGGATTCGGAGAGAATAAACCTGTAGCAAGGAAATTACTTGTGTCTGCCTGTGCCTGGAAGGAATTACAATTTTTGATACTTTACTATACTATGACATTTTTTGACCGATTTTTAACACCCTTACTGGTACTATGACATTTTTTGACCGTTTTTGATGCCTTACTATACTATGACATTTTTTGACGATTTTTGACACCTTACTATACTATGACATCTTTTGATTATTTTTGATACCTAACTATACTATGACATTTTTTGATCATTTTTGGTGCCTCACTATATTATGACATTTTTTAGACCATTTTTGGAGCACCTTACAATACCATGACATTTTTTGATGGTTTTTGACACCATATCATACTATGACATTTTTTGACCATTTTTTGGTGGGCCTCACTATACTATGACATTTTGTTATCCATTTTTGGACACCTTACAATACTATGACATTTTTTGATGGTTTTTAACACCTTACTGTACTATGACATTTTTTGACCGTTTTTGACACCTTCACTATACTAATGACATTTTGACCATTTTTGTAATTGTTGTATTTTGATTTGTGTAAATTGTTTATTTTTCTGTTCTAAATTATGAATATGAGTTGTAATTTGTCATTTGTAATTTGTGTGTAAAATATGGTGCTTTTATTTTGAAAGTCTTAGTTTGTGTTTGCGTGATCTCGTTGGGCCTGTTCTCGCATGGGTGCGGAAGGCTAGGAGGATGGGCATCTGTACATCAGAAAAGGTTGCCGGCTGGTTGCAGTGAACTTTTGGGATGATGGAGACTTTCTTAGAGAAACTCATGAAGATTTAAACACTATTCCTTTTGCGGCATGTAGCCAACGAGGTATTATGTTTGTCTGTAAAATTATCGTTTCATGTGCTGTGTATATATTTTTTTATTAAGTTAACATGGTTTCATGTACTGTCCCGTCAACTCTGTGTTTTTTAGTTTTCATGGTGGATTCGGAGAGAATAAACCTGTAGCAAGGAAATTACTTGTGTCTGCCTGTGCCTGGAAGGAATTACAATTTTTGATACTTTACTATACTATGACATTTTTTGACGATTTTTAACACCTTACTGTACTATGACATTTTTTGACCGTTTTTGATGCCTTACTATACTATGACATTTTTGACGATTTTTTACTATACTATGACATCTTTGATGATTTTTGATACCTAACTATACTATGACATTTTTTGATCATTTTTGGTGCCTCACTATATTATGACATTTTTTAACCATTTTTGACACCTTACAATACCATGACATTTTTTGATGGTTTTGACACCATATCATACTATGACATTTTTTGACCATTTTTCACTATACTATGACATTTGTTATCCATTTGACACCTCTATGACATTTTTTGATGGTTTTTAACACCTTACTGTACTATGACATTTTTTGACCGTTTTTGACACCTCACTATACTATGACATTTTGACCATTTTTGTAATTGTTGTATTTTGATTTGTGTAAATTGTTTATTTTTCTGTTCTAATTATGAATATGAGTTGTATTTGTCATTTGTAATTTGTGTGTAAAATATGGTGCTTTTATTTTGAAAGTCTTAGTTTGTGTTTGCGTGATCTCGTTGGGCTGTTCTCGCATGGGTGCGGAAGGCTAGGAGGATGGGCATCTGTACATCAGAAAAGGTTGCCGGCTGGTTGCAGTGAACTTTGGGATGATGGAGACTTTTAGAGAAACTCATGAAGATTTAAACACTATTCCTTTTGCGGCATGTAGCCAACGAGGTATTATGTTTGTCTGTAAATTATCGTTTCATGTGCTGTGTATATATTTTTTATTAAGTTAACATGGTTTCATGTACTGTCCCGTCAACTCTGTGTTTTTTAGTTTTCATGGTGGATTCGGAGAGAATAAACCTGTAGCAAGGAAATTACTTGTGTCTGCCTGTGCCTGGAAGGAATTACAATTTTTGATACTTTACTATACTATGACATTTTTTGACGATTTTCACCTTACTGTACTATGACATTTTTTGACCGTTTTTGATGCCTTACTATACTATGACATTTTTTATGGTTTTTGTCACCTTACAATACTATGACATTTTTTGACAATTTTTGGTGCCTCACTATATGACATTTTTGACGATTTTTAACACCTTACTGTACTATGACATTTTTTGACCGTTTTTGATGCCACTATACTATGACATCTTTGATGATTTTTGATACCTTACTATGACATTTTTTGATCATTTTTGCCTCACTATTATGACATTTTTTAACCATTTTTGACACCTTACAATACTATGACATTTTGACCATTTTTGATGCCACTATATATGACAATTTTTGATGATTTTTGGTGCCTTACTGTACTATGACATTTTTGATGGTTTTTGACACCATATCATACTATGACATTTTTTGACCATTTTTGACACCTTACTATACTATGACATTTTGACCATTTTTGTAATTGTTGTATTTTGATTTGTGTAAATTGTTTATTTTTCTGTTCTAATCATGAATATGAGTTGTATTTGTCATTTGTAATTTGTGTGTAAAATATGGTGCTTTTATTTTGAAAGTCTTAGTTTGTGTTTGCGTGATCTCGTTGGGCTGTTCTCGCATGGGTGCGGAAGGCTAGGAGGATGGGCGTCTGTACATCAGAAAAGGTTGCCGGCTGGTTGCAGTGAACTTTGGGATGATGGAGACTGTTTTAGAGAAACTCATGAAGATTTAAACACTATTCCTTTTGCGGCATGTAGCCAACGAGGTATTATGTTTGTCTGTAAATTATCGTTTCATGTGCTGTGTATATATTTTTTTATTAAGTTAACATGGTTTCATGTACTGTCCCGTCAACTCTGTGTTTTTTAGTTTTCATGGTGGATTCGGAGAGAATAAACCTGTAGCAAGGAAATTACTTGTGTCTGCCTGTGCCTGGAAGGAATTACAATTTTTGATACTTTACTATACTATGACATTTTTTGACGATTTTTAACACCTTACTGTACTATGACATTTTTGACCGTTTTTGACCTTACTATACTATGACATTTTTTGACGATTTTTGACACCTTACTATACTATGACATCTTTTGATGATTTTTGATACCTAACTATACTATGACATTTTTTGACATTTTTGGTGCCTCACTATATTATGACATTTTTTAACCATTTTTGACACCTTACAATACTATGACATTTTTTGACCATTTTTGATGGACATTTTGATGACATTTTTGACACCATATCATACTATGACATTTTTTGACCATTTTTGCCTCACTATACTATGACATTTGTTATCCATTTTTGACACCTTACAATACTATGACATTTTTTGATGGTTTTTAACACCTTACTGTACTATGACATTTTTTGACCGTTTTTGACACCTCACTATACTATGACATTTTGACCATTTTTGTAATTGTTGTATTTTGATTTGTGTAAATTGTTTATTTTTCTGTTCTAATTATGAATATGAGTTGTATTTGTCATTTGTAATTTGTGTGTAAAATATGGTGCTTTTATTTTGAAAGTCTTAGTTTGTGTTTGCGTGATCTCGTTGGGCTGTTCTCGCATGGGTGCGGAAGGCTAGGAGGATGGGCATCTGTACATCAGAAAAGGTTGCCGGCTGGTTGCAGTGAACTTTGGGATGATGGAGACTTTTTAGAGAAACTCATGAAGATTTAAACACTATTCCTTTTGCGGCATGTAGCCAACGAGGTATTATGTTTGTCTGTAAATTATCGTTTCATGTGCTGTGTATATATTTTTTTATTAAGTTAACATGGTTTCATGTACTGTCCCGTCAACTCTGTGTTTTTTAGTTTTCATGGTGGATTCGGAGAGAATAAACCTGTAGCAAGGAAATTACTTGTGTCTGCCTGTGCCTGGAAGGAATTACAATTTTTGATACTTTACTATACTATGACATTTTTGACGATTTTTAACACCTTACTGTACTATGACATTTTTTGACCGTTTTGATGCCTTACTATACTATGACATTTTTTATGGTTTTTGTCACCTTACAATACTATGACATTTTTTGACAATTTTTGGTGCCTCACTATATTATGACATTTTTTGACGATTTTTAACACCTTACTGTACTATGACATTTTTTGACCGTTTTTGATGCCTTACTATACTATGACATCTTTTGATGATTTTTGATACCTAACTATACTATGACATTTTTTGATCATTTTTGGTGCCTCACTATATTATGACATTTTTTAACCATTTTTGACACCTTACAATACTATGACATTTTTTGACCATTTTTGATGCCTCACTATAATATGACATTTTTTGATGATTTTTGGTGCCTTACTGTACTATGACATTTTTGATGGTTTTTGACACCATATCATACTATGACATTTTTTGACCATTTTTGATGCCTCACTATAATATGACAATTTTTGATGATTTTTGGTGCCTTACTGTACTATGACATTTTTGATGGTTTTTGACACCATATCATACTATGACATTTTTTGACCATTTTTGACACCTTACTATACTATGACATTTTGACCATTTTTGTAATTGTTGTATTTTGATTTGTGTAAATTGTTTATTTTTCTGTTCTAATCATGAATATGAGTTGTATTTGTCATTTGTAATTTGTGTGTAAAATATGGTGCTTTTATTTTGAAAGTCTTAGTTTGTGTTTGCGTGATCTCGTTGGGCTGTTCTCGCATGGGTGCGGAAGGCTAGGAGGATGGGCGTCTGTACATCAGAAAAGGTTGCCGGCTGGTTGCAGTGAACTTTGGGATGATGGAGACTGTTTTAGAGAAACTCATGAAGATTTAAACACTATTCCTTTTGCGGCATGTAGCCAACGGTATTATGTTTGTCTGTAAATTATCGTTTCATGTGCTGTGTATATATTTTTTTATTAAGTTAACATGGTTTCATGTATTGTCCCGTCAACTCTGTGTTTTTTAGTTTTCACGGTGGATTCGGAGAGAATAAACCTGTAGCAAGGAAACCACTTGTGTCTGCCTGTGCCTGGAAGGAATTACAATTTTTGATACTTTACTATACTATGACATTTTTTTACCATTTTTCTCACCTTACTATACTATGATATTTTTAGACAATTTTTAACACCTTACTATATCATTTTTTGACCATTTTTGTGCCTTACTATACTATGACATTTTTAACCATTTTTGACACCTTACAATACCATGACATTTTTGACCATTTTTGGTGCCTCACTATACTATGACATTTGTTATCCATTTTTGACACCTTACAATACTATGACATTTTTTGATGGTTTTTAACACCTTACTGTACTATGACATTTTTTGACCGTTTTTGACACCTCACTATACTATGACATTTTGACCATTTTTGTAATTGTTATATTTTGATTTGTGTAAATTGTTTATTTTTCTGTTCTAATTATGAATATGAGTTGTATTTGTCATTTGTAATTTGTGTGTAAAATATGGTGCTTTTATTTTGAAAGTCTTAGTTTGTGTTTGCGTGATCTCGTTGGGCTGTTCTCGCATGGGTGCGGAAGGCTAGGAGGATGGGCGTCTGTACATCAGAAAAGGTTGCCGGCTGGTTGCAGTGAACTTTGGGATGATGGAGACTGTTTTAGAGAAACTCATGAAGATTTAAACACTATTCCTTTTGCGGCATGTAGCCAACGAGGTATTATGTTTGTCTGTAAATTATCGTTTCATGTGCTGTGTATATATTTTTTTATTAAGTTAACATGGTTTCATGTACTGTCCCGTCAACTCTGTGTTTTTTAGTTTTCACGGTGGATTCGGAGAGAAAACCTGTAGCAAGGAAATTACTTGTGTCTGCCTGTGCCTGGAAGGAATTACAATTTTTGATACTTTACTATACTATGACATTTTTTGACGATTTTTAACACCTTACTGTACTATGACATTTTGACCGTTTTTGATGCCTGACATTTTTTGACGATTTTTGATTACTACTATGACATCTTTGATGATTTTTGATACCTAACTATACTATGACATTTTTTGATCATTTTTGGTGCCTCAACTATATTATGACATTTTTAACCATTTTTGACACTTACAATACTATGACATTTTTTTGCCATTTTGATGCCTCACTATACTATGACATTTTTTAACCATTTTTGACACCTTACAATACCATGACATTTTTTGATGGTTTTTGACACCATATCATACTATGACATTTTTTGACCATTTTTGGTGCCTCACTATACTATGACATTTGTTATCCATTTTTGACACCTTACAATACTATGACATTTTTTGATGGTTTTTAACACCCTTACTGTACTATGACATTTTTTGACCGTTTTTGACACCTCACTATACTATGACATTTTGACCATTTTTGTAATTGTTGTATTTTGATTTGTGTAAATTGTTTATTTTTCTGTTCTAATTATGAATATGAGTTGTATTTGTCATTTGTAATTTGTGTGTAAAATATGGTGCTTTTATTTTTGAAAGTCTTAGTTTGTGTTTGCGTGATCTCGTTGGGCTGTTCTCGCATGGGTGCGGAAGGCTAGGAGGATGGGCATCTGTACATCAGAAAAGGTTGCCGGCTGGTTGCAGTGAACTTTGGGATGATGGAGACTTTCTTAGAGAAACTCATGAAGATTTAAACACTATTCCTTTTGCGGCATGTAGCCAACGAGGTATTATGTTTGTCTGTAAATTATCGTTTCATGTGCTGTGTATATTTTTTTATTAAGTTAACATGGTTTCATGTACTGTCCCGTCAACTCTGTGTTTTTTAGTTTTCATGGTGGATTCGGAGAGAATAAACCTGTAGCAAGGAAATTACTTGTGTCTGCCTGTGCCTGGAAGGAATTACAATTTTTGATACTTTACTATACTATGACATTTTTTGACGATTTTAACACCTTACTGTACTATGACATTTTTTGACCGTTTTTGATGCCTTACTATACTATGACATTTTTTTATGGTTTTTGTCACCTTACAATACTATGACATTTTTTGACAATTTTTGGTGCCTCACATTTTTTTGACGATTTTTAACACCTTACTGTACTATGACATTTTTTGACCGTTTTTGATGCCTTACTTACTATGACATCTTTTGATGATTTTTGATACCTTACTATGACATTTTTTGATCATTTTTTGGTGCCTCACTATATTTATGACATTTTTTTTTGACACCTTACAATACTATGACATTTTTGACCATTTTTGATGCCTCACTATAATATGACATTTTTTGATGATTTTTGGTGCCTTACTGTACTATGACATTTTGATGGTTTTTGACATATCATACTATGACATTTTTGACCATTTTTGATGCCTTATAATATGACAATTTTGATGATACTGTACTATGACATTTTTGATGGTTTTTGACACCATATCATACTATGACATTTTTTGACCATTTTTGACACCTTACTATACTATGACATTTTGACCATTTTTGTAATTGTTGTATTTTGATTTGTGTAAATTGTTTATTTTTCTGTTCTAATCATGAATATGAGTTGTATTTGTCATTTGTAATTTGTGTGTAAAATATGGTGCTTTTATTTTGAAAGTCTTAGTTTGTGTTTGCGTGATCTCGTTGGGCTGTTCTCGCATGGGTGCGGAAGGCTAGGAGGATGGGCGTCTGTACATCAGAAAAGGTTGCCGGCTGGTTGCAGTGAACTTTGGGATGATGGAGACTGTTTTAGAGAAACTCATGAAGATTTAAACACTATTCCTTTTGCGGCATGTAGCCAACGAGGTATTATGTTTGTCTGTAAATTATCGTTTCATGTGCTGTGTATATATTTTTTTATTAAGTTAACATGGTTTCATGTATTGTCCCGTCAACTCTGTGTTTTTTAGTTTTACGGTGGATTCGGAGAGAATAAACCTGTAGCAAGGAAAACCACTTGTGTCTGCCTGTGCCTGGAAGGAATTACAATTTTTGATACTTTACTATACTATGACATTTTTTTTACCATTTTTCTCACCTTACTATACTATGATATTTTTAGACAATTTTTAACACCTTACTATATTATGACATTTTTTGACCATTTTTGGTGCCTTACTATACTATGACATTTTTTAACCATTTTTGACACCTTACAATACCATGACATTTTTTGACCATTTTTGGTGCCTCACTATACTATGACATTTGTTATCCATTTTTGACACCTTACAATACTATGACATTTTTTGATGGTTTTTAACACCTTACTGTACTATGACATTTTTTGACCGTTTTTGACACCTCACTATACTATGACATTTTGACCATTTTTGTAATTGTTATATTTTGATTTGTGTAAATTGTTTATTTTTCTGTTCTAATTATGAATATGAGTTGTATTTGTCATTTGTAATTTGTGTGTAAAATATGGTGCTTTTATTTTGAAAGTCTTAGTTTGTGTTTGCGTGATCTCGTTGGGCTGTTCTCGCATGGGTGCGGAAGGCTAGGAGGATGGGCGTCTGTACATCAGAAAAGGTTGCCGGCTGGTTGCAGTGAACTTTGGGATGATGGAGACTGTTTTAGAGAAACTCATGAAGATTTAAACACTATTCCTTTTGCGGCATGTAGCCAACGAGGTATTATGTTTGTCTGTAAATTATCGTTTCATGTGCTGTGTATATATTTTTTTATTAAGTTAACATGGTTTCATGTACTGTCCCGTCAACTCTGTGTTTTTTAGTTTTCATGGTGGATTCGGAGAGAATAAACCTGTAGCAAGGAAATTACTTGTGTCTGCCTGTGCCTGGAAGGAATTACAATTTTTGATACTTTACTATACTATGACATTTTTTGACGATTTTTAACACCTTACTGTACTATGACATTTTTTTGACCGTTTTTGATGCCTTACTATACTATGACATTTTTTGACGATTTTTGACACCTTACTATACTATGACATCTTTTGATGATTTTTGATACCTAACTATACTATGACATTTTTTGATCATTTTTGGTGCCTCACTATATTATGACATTTTTTAACCATTTTTGACACCTTACAATACCATGACATTTTTGATGGTTTTTGACACCATATCATACTATGACATTTTTTGACCATTTTTGGTGCCTCACTATACTATGACATTTGTTATCCATTTTTGACACCTTACAATACTATGACATTTTTTTGATGGTTTTTAACACCTTACTGTACTATGACATTTTTTGACCGTTTTTGACACCTCACTATACTATGACATTTTGACCATTTTTGTAATTGTTGTATTTTGATTTGTGTAAATTGTTTATTTTTCTGTTCTAATTATGAATATGAGTTGTATTTGTCATTTGTAATTTGTGTGTAAAATATGGTGCTTTTATTTTGAAAGTCTTAGTTTGTGTTTGCGTGATCTCGTTGGGCTGTTCTCGCATGGGTGCGGAAGGCTAGGAGGATGGGCATCTGTACATCAGAAAAGGTTGCCGGCTGGTTGCAGTGAACTTTGGGATGATGGAGACTTTCTTAGAGAAACTCATGAAGATTTAAACACTATTCCTTTTGCGGCATGTAGCCAACGAGGTATTATGTTTGTCTGTAAATTATCGTTTCATGTGCTGTGTATATATTTTTTTTATTAAGTTAACATGGTTTCATGTACTGTCCCGTCAACTCTGTGTTTTTTAGTTTTCATGGTGGATTCGGAGAGAATAAACCTGTAGCAAGGAAATTACTTGTGTCTGCCTGTGCCTGGAAGGAATTACAATTTTTGATACTTTACTATACTATGACATTTTTTGACGATTTTTAACACCTTACTGTACTATGACATTTTTTGACCGTTTTTGATGCCTTACTATACTATGACATTTTTTTTATGGTTTTTGTCACCTTACAATACTATGACATTTTTTGACAATTTTTGGTGCCTCACTATACTATGACATTTTTTGACGATTTTTAACACCTTACTGTACTATGACATTTTTTGACCGTTTTTGATGCCATACTATACTATGACATCTTCTGATGATTTTTGATACCTAACTATACTATGACATTTTTTGATCATTTTTGGTGCCTCACTATATTATGACATTTTTTAACCATTTTTGACACCTTACAATACTATGACATTTTCTGACCATTTTTGATGCCTCACTATAATATGACAATTTTTGATGATTTTTGGTGCCTTACTGTACTATGACATTTTTGATGGTTTTTGACACCATATCATACTATGACATTTTTTGACCATTTTTGACACCTTACTATACTATGACATTTTGACCATTTTTGTAATTGTTGTATTTTTGATTTGTGTAAATTGTTTATTTTTCTGTTCTAATCATGAATATGAGTTGTATTTGTCATTTGTAATTTGTGTGTAAAATATGGTGCTTTTATTTTGAAAGTCTTAGTTTGTGTTTGCGTGATCTCGTTGGGCTGTTCTCGCATGGGTGCGGAAGGCTAGGAGGATGGGCGTCTGTACATCAGAAAAGGTTGCCGGCTGGTTGCAGTGAACTTTGGGATGATGGAGACTGTTTTAGAGAAACTCATGAAGATTTAAACACTATTCCTTTTGCGGCATGTAGCCAACGAGGTATTATGTTTGTCTGTAAATTATCGTTTCATGTGCTGTGTATATATTTTTTTATTAAGTTAACATGGTTTCATGTACTGTCCCGTCAACTCTGTGTTTTTTAGTTTTCATGGTGGATTCGGAGAGAATAAACCTGTAGCAAGGAAATTACTTGTGTCTGCCTGTGCCTGGAAGGAATTACAATTTTTGATACTTTACTATACTATGACATTTTTTGACGATTTTTAACACCTTACTGTACTATGACATTTTTTGACCGTTTTTGATGCCTTACTATACTATGACATTTTTTGACGATTTTTGACACCTTACTATACTATGACATCTTTTGATGATTTTTGATACCTAACTATACTATGACATTTTTTGATCATTTTTGGTGCCTCACTATATTATGACATTTTTTAACCATTTTTGACACCTTACAATACTATGACATTTTTTGACCATTTTTTGATGCCTCACTATACTATGACATTTTTTAACCATTTTTGACACCTTACAATACCATGACATTTTTTGATGGTTTTGACACCATATCATACTATGACATTTTTTGACCATTTTTGGTGCCTCACTATACTATGACATTTGTTATCCATTTTTGACACCTTACAATACTATGACATTTTTTGATGGTTTTTAACACCTTACTGTACTATGACATTTTTTGACCGTTTTTGACACCTCACTATACTATGACATTTTGACCATTTTTGTAATTGTTGTATTTTGATTTGTGTAAATTGTTTATTTTTCTGTTCTAATTATGAATATGAGTTGTATTTGTCATTTGTAATTTGTGTGTAAAATATGGTGCTTTTATTTTGAAAGTCTTAGTTTGTGTTTGCGTGATCTCGTTGGGCTGTTCTCGCATGGGTGCGGAAGGCTAGGAGGATGGGCATCTGTACATCAGAAAAGGTTGCCGGCTGGTTGCAGTGAACTTTGGGATGATGGAGACTTTCTTAGAGAAACTCATGAAGATTTAAACACTATTCCTTTTGCGGCATGTAGCCAACGAGGTATTATGTTTGTCTGTAAATTATCGTTTCATGTGCTGTGTATATATTTTTTTATTAAGTTAACATGGTTTCATGTACTGTCCCGTCAACTCTGTGTTTTTTTAGTTTTCATGGTGGATTCGGAGAGAATAAACCTGTAGCAAGGAAATTACTTGTGTCTGGCCTGTGCCTGGAAGGAATTACAATTTTTGATACTTTACTATACTATGACATTTTTTGACGATTTTTAACACCTTACTGTACTATGACATTTTTTGACCGTTTTTGATGCCTTACTATACTATGACATTTTTTTATGGTTTTTGTCACCTTACAATACTATGACATTTTTTGACAATTTTTGGTGCCTCACTATATTATGACATTTTTTGACGATTTTTAACACCTTACTGTACTATGACATTTTTTGACCGTTTTTGATGCCTTACTATACTATGACATCTTTTGATGATTTTTGATACCTAACTATACTATGACATTTTTTGATCATTTTTGGTGCCTCACTATATTATGACATTTTTTAACCATTTTTGACACCTTACAATACTATGACATTTTTTGACCATTTTTGATGCCTCACTATAATATGACATTTTTTGATGATTTTTGGTGCCTTACTGTACTATGACATTTTTGATGGTTTTTGACACCATATCATACTATGACATTTTTTGACCATTTTTGATGCCTCACTATAATATGACAATTTTTGATGATTTTTGGTGCCTTACTGTACTATGACATTTTTGATGGTTTTTGACACCATATCATACTATGACATTTTTTGACCATTTTTGACACCTTACTATACTATGACATTTTGACCATTTTTGTAATTGTTGTATTTTGATTTGTGTAAATTGTTTATTTTTCTGTTCTAATCATGAATATGAGTTGTATTTGTCATTTGTAATTTGTGTGTAAAATATGGTGCTTTTATTTTGAAAGTCTTAGTTTGTGTTTGCGTGATCTCGTTGGGCTGTTCTCGCATGGGTGCGGAAGGCTAGGAGGATGGGCGTCTGTACATCAGAAAAGGTTGCCGGCTGGTTGCAGTGAACTTTGGGATGATGGAGACTGTTTTAGAGAAAACTCATGAAGATTTAAACACTATTCCTTTTGCGGCATGTAGCCAACGAGGTATTATGTTTGTCTGTAAATTATCGTTTCATGTGCTGTGTATATATTTTTTTATTAAGTTAACATGGTTTCATGTATTGTCCCGTCAACTCTGTGTTTTTTAGTTTTTACGGTGGATTCGGAGAGAATAAACCTGTAGCAAGGAAACCACTTGTGTCTGCCTGTGCCTGGAAGGAATTACAATTTTTGATACTTTACTATACTATGACATTTTTTTTACCATTTTTCTCACCTTACTATACTATGATATTTTTAGACAATTTTTAACACCTTACTATATTATGACATTTTTTGACCATTTTTGGTGCCTTACTATACTATGACATTTTTTTAACCATTTTTGACACCTTACAATACCATGACATTTTTTGACCATTTTTGGTGCCTCACTATTACTATGACATTTGTTATCCATTTTTGACACCTTACAATACTATGACATTTTTGATGGTTTTTAACACCTTACTGTACTATGACATTTTTTGACCGTTTTTGACACCTCACTATACTATGACATTTTGACCATTTTTGTAATTGTTATATTTTGATTTTGTGTAAATTGTTTATTTTTCTGTTCTAATTATGAATATGAGTTGTATTTGTCATTTGTAATTTGTGTGTAAAATATGGTGCTTTTATTTTGAAAGTCTTAGTTTGTGTTTGCGTGATCTCGTTGGGCTGTTCTCGCATGGGTGCGGAAGGCTAGGAGGATGGGCGTCTGTACATCAGAAAAGGTTGCCGGCTGGTTGCAGTGAACTTTGGATGATGGAGACTGTTTTAGAGAAAACTCATGAAGATTTAAACACTATTCCTTTTGCGGCATGTAGCCAACGAGGTATTATGTTTGTCTGTAAATTATCGTTTCATGTGCTGTGTATATATTTTTTTTATTAAGTTAACATGGTTTCATGTATTGTCCCGTCAACTCTGTGTTTTTTAGTTTTCACGGTGGATTCGGAGAGAATAAACCTGTAGCAAGGAAACCACTTGTGTCTGCCTGTGCCTGGAAGGAATTACAATTTTTGATACTTTACTATACTATGACATTTTTTGACGATTTTTAACACCTTACTGTACTATGACATTTTTTTGACCGTTTTTGATGCCTTACTATACTATGACATCTTTTGATGATTTTTGATACCTAACTATACTATGACATTTTTTGATCATTTTTGGTGCCTCACTATATTATGACATTTTTTAACCATTTTTGACACCTTACAATACTATGACATTTTTTGACCATTTTTGATGCCTCACTATAATATGACATTTTTTGATGATTTTTGGTGCCTTACTGTACTATGACATTTTTGATGGTTTTTTGACACCATATCATACTATGACATTTTTTGACCATTTTTGATGCCTCACTATAATATGACAATTTTTGATGATTTTTGGTGCCTTACTGTACTATGACATTTTTGATGGTTTTTGACACCATATCATACTATGACATTTTTTGACCATTTTTGACACCTTACTATACTATGACATTTTGACCATTTTTGTAATTGTTGTATTTTGATTTGTGTAAATTGTTTATTTTTCTGTTCTAATCATGAATATGAGTTGTATTTGTCATTTGTAATTTGTGTGTAAAATATAGTGCTTTTATTTTGAAAGTCTTAGTTTGTGTTTGCGTGATCTCGTTGGGCTGTTCTCGCATGGGTGCGGAAGGCTAGGAGGATGGGCGTCTGTACATCAGAAAAGGTTGCCGGCTGGTTGCAGTGAACTTTGGGATGATGGAGACTGTTTTAGAGAAAACTCATGAAGATTTAAACACTATTCCTTTTGCGGCATGTAGCCAACGAGGTATTATGTTTGTCTGTAAATTATCGTTTCATGTGCTGTGTATATATTTTTTTTATTAAGTTAACATGGTTTCATGTATTGTCCCGTCAACTCTGTGTTTTTTAGTTTTCACGGTGGATTCGGAGAGAATAAACCTGTAGCAAGGAAACCACTTGTGTCTGCCTGTGCCTGGAAGGAATTACAATTTTTGATACTTTACTATACTATGACATTTTTTTTTACCATTTTTCTCACCTTACAATACTATGACATTTTTTGACCATTTTTGACACCTTACTATACTATGATATTTTTAGACAATTTTTAACACCTTACTATATTATGACATTTTTTGACCATTTTTGGTGCCTTACTATACTATGACATTTTTTAACCATTTTTGACACCTTACAATACCATGACATTTTTTGATGGTTTTTGACACCATATCATACTATGACATTTTTTGACCATTTTTGGTGCCTCACTATACTATGACATTTGTTATCCATTTTTGACACCTTACAATACTATGACATTTTTTGATGGTTTTTAACACCTTACTGTACTATGACATTTTTTGACCGTTTTTGACACCTCACTATACTATGACATTTTGACCATTTTTGTAATTGTTATATTTTGATTTGTGTAAATTGTTTATTTTTCTGTTCTAATTATGAATATGAGTTGTATTTGTCATTTGTAATTTGTGTGTAAAATATGGTGCTTTTATTTTGAAAGTCTTAGTTTGTGTTTGCGTGATCTCGTTGGGCTGTTCTCGCATGGGTGCGGAAGGCTAGGAGGATGGGCGTCTGTACATCAGAAAAGGTTGCCGGCTGGGTTGCAGTGAACTTTGGGATGATGGAGACTGTTTTAGAGGAAACTCATGAAGATTTAAACACTATTCCTTTTGCGGCATGTAGCCAACGAGGTATTATGTTTGTCTGTAAATTATCGTTTCATGTGCTGTGTATATATTTTTTTATTAAGTTAACATGGTTTCATGTACTGTCCCGTCAACTCTGTGTTTTTTAGTTTTCATGGTGGATTCGGAGAGAATAAACCTGTAGCAAGGAAATTACTTGTGTCTGCCTGTGCCTGGAAGGAATTACAATTTTTGATACTTTACTATACTATGACATTTTTTTGACGATTTTTAACACCTTACTGTACTATGACATTTTTTGACCGTTTTTGATGCCTTACTATACTATGACATTTTTTGATGGTTTTTGACACCTTACAATACTATGACATTTTTTGACAATTTTTGGTGCCTCACTATATTATGACATTTTTTGACGATTTTTTAACACCTTACTGTACTATGACATTTTTTGACCGTTTTGATGCCTTACTATACTATGACATCTTTTGATGATTTTTGATACCTAAACTATACTATGACATTTTTGATCATTTTTGGTGCCTCACTATATTATGACATTTTTTAACCATTTTTGACACCTTACAATACTATGACATTTTTTGACCATTTTTGATGCCTCACTATAATATGACATTTTTTGATGATTTTTGGTGCCTTACTGTACTATGACATTTTTGATGGTTTTTGACACCATATCATACTATGACATTTTTTGACCATTTTTGATGCCTCACTATAATATGACAATTTTTGATGATTTTTGGTGCCTTACTGTACTATGACATTTTTGATGGTTTTTGACACCATATCATACTATGACATTTTTTTGACCATTTTTTGATGCCTCACTATAATATGACAATTTTGATGATTTTTGGTGCCTTACTGTACTATGACATTTTTGATGGTTTTTGACACCATATCATACTATGACATTTTTTGACCATTTTTGACGCCTCACTATGACATTTTGACCATTTTTGTAATTGTTGTATTTGATTTGTGTAAATTGTTTTTTTCTGTTCTAATCATGAATATGAGTTGTATTTGTCATTTGTAATTTGTGTGTAAAATATAGTGCTTTTATTTTGAAAGTCTTAGTTTGTGTTTGCGTGATCTCGTTGGGCTGTTCTCGCATGGGTGCGGAAGGCTAGGAGGATGGGCGTCTGTACATCAGAAAAGGTTGCCGGCTGGTTGCAGTGAACTTTGGGATGATGGAGACTGTTTTAGAGAAACTCATGAAGATTTAAACACTATTCCTTTTGCGGCATGTAGCCAACGAGGTATTATGTTTGTCTGTAAATTATCGTTTCATGTGCTGTGTATATATTTTTTTATTAAGTTAACATGGTTTCATGTACTGTCCCGTCAACTCTGTGTTTTTTAGTTTTCATGGTGGATTCGGAGAGAATAAACCTGTAGCAAGGAAATTACTTGTGTCTGCCTGTGCCTGGAAGGAATTACAATTTTTGATACTTTACTATACTATGACATTTTTTGACGATTTTTAACACCTTACTGTACTATGACATTTTTTGACCGTTTTTGATGCCTTACTATACTATGACATTTTTTGACAATTTTTGGTGCCTCACTATATTATGACATTTTTTGACGATTTTTAACACCTTACTGTACTATGACATTTTTTGACCGTTTTGATGCCTTACTATACTATGACATCTTTTGATGATTTTTGATACCTAACTATACTATGACATTTTTTGATCATTTTTGGTGCCTCACTATATTATAACATTTTTTAACCATTTTTGACACCTTACAATACTATGACATTTTTTGACCATTTTTTGATGCCTCACTATAATATGACATTTTTTGATGATT
>NW_026117185.1:0-14954 GCF_001640805.2 Lates calcarifer | reverse complement strand
AGAGGTTTGAAAAGAAAGAAAATCTGACACACACCACACACATGACGACAGATCCTCACACCACCAGAACTCAAAGATGTTTGTTTTAATTCAAGATGGCTGATCATACGCACTGTTGTCCTGTCTCCCAGATGAAATCAGGATGCAGTCGTACAGTCCGTTGGCAGCGAGCATCTGCCATCATCTCTGCTCTAATATTAGAGCCTGTGAGTCCTGTGACTGAGATGTTGTGTGGTGGGTGACACGTGTATATGTGTGTGTGATTGTGAGTTTAAGTGGCATGAACAGCGAATGCAGCTACATCAGGGCTGTTATCTCCACACACACACACGCAGAAGCATACATGCACTTCAAAACAGGAGAGGGGGTCGCATCTGTTAGAGATTCCCGAGGTTGGAGGAACACATCAACAGAAACCAGTTTGCGAGGCTGTGGGTAAGGAGGGGATGAGTGCAGGACGGGAACCAAATACCGAATTCAGTGAAGGAAAGACTTGCTATTATGGGGAATTTTTCATGTGTGCATCTTGTTTGCATGAGGTCTTGTTTACAGCTGATATTTTACACTAAATATGAGTTCAGCTACATTAATATTAATCAATTAAACTTTAATAGATAGTCCAGCGCCCCAAGAAGTAAAAACTGGAGGAGAGAGGATTTAGAAAGCAGTTGGGGAGAGCCTCGGTTTGTTATTAAGGCCCTGAGGACACAATCAATACTGTAGGCTCACTCTCATACATCAAAGTGAATTTTCAGCTTGAATATTTAAGATACGTTCAAGTGCAGAAAAACACTGGACTGAAAGGCCAAATTCATGTGACTGTTTGGAGCAACTAAGGCAGGATTTTTAGACTGATGGTACTTTTTTTAAAACCAACATTAATGTCTTTGTTTCATTAAAGCCATATTGTGTAACTGTTTTACCTTAAAGTAACAGTTTCAGGGAGAATGGAGCCTCTGTCATTCCCACTCTGCTTCCCGAACACTTGTTCTTCCTCTGTGTAACTTTGGTTTTTCAGGTACAATCTCCCTCTAATTGAGTGATAGTCAGCGTCTTAAACTGCTGGAATCAGGCCCAGAAAGTTCAAGAGTAAAGCTGAACTAAAGATCAGCGAGTGGGACTACAAGCCCACATGTGATTGATAAACTTTGTTTTCTGTACATGAAAACCAGCTAACCACTCAGACTCAGAGATTAATTATCAGTCGTGGCTGCAGAGGGCGCTGCTGCTCAGCACAAATTACATTTTGTTGCTTTAAAGCAACAGAAAGATTCTCCTTGTTTCTCCTCAGTTTTCTGACACTTAATAAGCTAAATGGTTAATGAGTTAATCATGAAAATAATCAGCAGATTTTTCTTATGACTCCTTCCATATTAGCTCTAAAATAGTCCCAGATGGGTAAAGAAGTGTAGGTGTTGCTACTGACTCTAATCTACAACATGTGATGTGACACTTCCCTTTATGACAAACTCTGCCTCACACCGTTCCCTAACAAGATTATGCTGTGAACAGGATTATCATTATCAATGACTTCTTCTTTTATGAATGCCGGATACGAAGGGAAACATGACTAATCTGTGCATAAGCTCTCAGGAAGCTACATCCTTCTCCTCCTTCTTCATACTAAGCAGCAGAGAAGCGTTTCCTCTCCTTTCCTGTGTGAGCGGGTGGTGTCACGGCTGTGATTTATGGCAACTGGTCACAGGGATCGCTGACGTGGAGCTCTGGTCTGCTCCATCCCCTCCTCCTTTCTCCCTCTTCTTCTCCTTCTATGTTTTAGGGATCCACTCAAACCACAACAACACACCTAAAACCTAGACTCCCCGTCCAGTTTCTCAGAGTCATTCTAGCCGACCCCATCCCCACCCGTCCCTCCCACCAGCATGTACAAGTATTCGAGCCCCCGGGCCGCAAATGAGACACAGTTGGCAGAGCTGTGTGAACTTGAGCCCTGTCCGACTGCAGGAGATCAGAGGAGCTTTGTCTTCTGGGTTTTCTGAGGCTCTCCTCATGATTCTAATAAAAAAAACTGTCTTAAAAACTCTGCAGTAAATCAGAGGTTAGGATTAAACAATTTAAGATGGAACATTAAAGTCGATTTAATCATTGATAAGGAGAAAATTCAATGTCAGCTATTCAGATAAGTGATTAATCGTTCGCTGTGAGCCCATCAGTGGTAGAAAGTACATTCACTTTACAAATTTAAGGTACTTGTACTTTACTTGAGTATATCTCATGCCACTTTACACTTATACTCCACTACATTTCAGAGGGAAATATTGTACTTTTTACTGTCAAACTGCACCTTATACTGCATTTCTGCTGCTTGCACCCTTGTACGTTTTATTCTATTTTCATTGTTAATTATTCTGCACAATGACAATGAAGTTCTTTAATCGTGAACTAGTTACAGCAGGACACTTTGTTATAGATTAAACTGCTCAACACTGTATACAAGTACAGCTTTTACAGCAACAATTAGTTAATTAGTTGACTGGTCGATTGGCAGGAAACAAATAGGCTAACAACGATGCAAACGACTGCTAGCATTAGCCTTAGCTATAGCTATGACACAGAAACATCCAGCTTCCACATTGAAATGTAACTTAGAATGTTCTACATACATAACCTGTAACCCCTAAAATAATGTAGTATGAAATGCTCCTTCGCATCGGAAGTAACGCTGGATTAGGTGCTACTCTAGGCCATAAGCAGTAAGCTAGGTAGCGGAACATGCTAACCTTTGTAGCTCACAGTAGAGCAGACTGTTTTATCCACTCATTACATTTTCATTTCTTGTATTTTTGAATTTGAGAAAAAAAAAAGTTTTTATTTACTAAGTCTTAGTTTTGCTGAGTATTTGCTTTTCGCAGGAAAGGTCAATTGTTCTACAATCATTTAAAAAGGGAAAAAGCCACAAATTCTCTGGTTCTAGTTTCAAAACTGCAAGAATACGCATTTATATCATTGTAAACTGAATATCATTAGGTTACAAGCAATTAGAAGACAGTATTTTGGACTGAATAATCAGGAAAATACTCAGTAATGAAAATAATAATTATTTACAATCCTACATGTAAGCATTTCAACTCTGTTTACAGGCTGGAAACCCCAAACCGAGGTTACTTCTTTTTCTGAGTTTAATAGGCAGAGGATGACTAATGATAGGGGGCAAATTCAAAAGCCAGTGGAGGAAGGTTTCTAGGCCAAAATCTACATTTCCAGGCTGGCTGCGATGTTGAAGCTGTGCCAAGAACATAACGTCAGGCATGACTGGGGGAAGTTCGCAGGGCCAAAGGGAGTCCACGTCTCATGATTACTTCCACAGAGGAGCAACTCAAAACCCTGACTGCCAGGCAACAAGAAGCCTGGAAAAAAGTTAGTATGGTGGCACAGCAGGGGAAAAAAAGGAGTTATAATGTACCACAATCGTTTAGAGAGAAGTGCAGAGGTTTTCTTGCCTGCAACACACAAAAAGTGAATTGTTTCAGCGAAGGAAGCCAGTGCCACTCCTATTGTGAGCCACAAACAGAGAGTCTTTGAACATGTCATGTCTTGGAGAGGCTTGGTTTGACTCCAGCACTCACCAAGTAAGTAAGAAAGGAAGCCGCTAGCTGTGTTTCCACAAAAAAACTCCAGCTTTGGTCTTTTCTGGCTTTGACTGTAGCATTGAGTTGAGAAAACACCAGTGGGCATGAAAACAGAGTCTGATTAAGTGGCGTAATGTTGCTGGCTGACTGGTTTCAGGGGGGTATGAGGGATGACAGGGAGGATGAGGTCAGGAGGGATAAGTGGTGTGTGTTAAGGGGGGGCTGGTGTTGAGGATTTGGTCGGCCTAAATGCATTAGAGGCAAAACCTGCTCTTCTCCTCTTCTTTTTTGACAGGAATGAGACTCGGAGCTCTCAGAAAGGAGTCAGAGAGAAAGAATGTGTCTGTTTATCTAACGCCCCTGCCTTTTTCGGCGGTCGAGCATTCCTGATAACGTCACATGTTGATCAACCCTGCTGCGTGCTGGAGCTCTCCGAAGAAGGCCTGCGACCAAAAACATTGCTTTGTTTTTCATCTTAGATCTCTTTTAGGTGGGTGGATTTTTGCTCCAGGACAATATAAGCTTGTTGAGCATTTCAATAAACACTATAAAGAAGAATTAAGCTGCGTTTCTATAGTACCAAAATACAGCTTTCAAAGTTGACAACCATGACTAAGAAACATGGACAGGATGGTTCCTCCCTCCTGAGCAAGCAGCATTAAGCAAACTACTATGTATTTAAAGAAAAAAAGCCTCATGATTTTACCACTGTAAAGCATTTTAAGATCCAATATCACTGCCACAGTGGTTGTTTTGTGAGATAAATGATGTTTCTCGTCTTAACTTGATAACAAACTGAATATCTTTGGGTTTCGGAGTGTTCGTTCAGGTAAAACAAGCCTTGTTGTGTTCTAAGTGAATTGTGAAGGACATTTCACTGTTTTCTTTATGATTTATAGACTAAATGATTAGAGCTTTCAGAATTGATTAATCTGCAATCGAGTTCTCCTTCAAGAGAGACCAGGATCATGACTGTAACCAAACGCAGCTATTTTATTACCTCTGCCAAGAAGGTCATGTTTTCCCCTGTATCTGGTCTGTTTGTTTGTTTATTTGTCTGAGCCAATTTGCATCAAACTTGGTGAGGGTTAACGTGTGGACCAGGGCCGAACCCATTAAATTTTCGTGCGGATACAGGTTTGTTTTATCCTCTTCCTCAACGCTACAAGACAGGGCTTTTTTCTAGATTTTCGCCAGTTTCTCAGGAAATAACATTTAGATCTTGATGTAAAAAATCAGATGTTTGGCCTTGACATTATTGGGTTTGTGCTTCTTATTGGATTGCTATTAAGCTACAATGATAAATCCACAAAACCAAAACATCAGCAAATACCAGATTACTGCAGCTCAATTTATGTGTCGACTGAAAAGTATCAAGAAAATGACAAGGACAAGTTGTCAAGAGGAAATAAAGCTAAGAATCCATACCAAGATTGTCGATTGTCTGAAAATGGCAGTATCCATTGGTCTATACTGTAGTTACATACAGTACAGTACAGACACCCACACATGCAGAGAGCGAGCACCATGACAGCATGGAGCTTCGCAGTGATAAAAAGCTGCTGCAGACGTTCCTCCCTCCATCCAACGCTCTTCACATGAAAGTAGAAATGAGGGGGGAGGGCTGCCAATGAGCAGAAAGTCACCTTCTACCAGTAACACACAGGTCAAGGGGAGGTGTGATGGAGGTGCACTTTGTTGTTGGATGTGTCACTGGAAATGGTCTGTCCAGTACAAGAGGAGGTTGATTTCCTAATATCAGGTGCACAATTGTACCAATTAAATGTTCTCTGAGCCAAAGGTTCACCTACAAAACAGCAGGGATGTGTGAGAAACCATCAGCTGGAGAAGCAGAGTTACAGCTCTGCAGCAGCCTGTATCTGCGTTGCTGAAGTGCTCTTTTAGCAACAAACCGAACCCCTACACCAGAAGGAGATAAATCCTGGCAGGTATCGGTTTGGTAATAATGCGGTTGGAGCTGCACCAGCTTTCCAGTCAGGTCTGCCTTTAGTTGTCGTACAGCATATGGGCCATTTTTCACCCCTGCGCACCACCACTGGCTGGTGTCTGGTAATGGAGACCACAGCTCCAGTGCAGCATTTCCAGGGATCTCAGCTGGTCTGGACCCGCCTGTTAGAGATGCAGACAACCCTGCTTTTTTTTTTTTTTTTTTTTTGTGGAGGAATTAGTACAGTGGGTTGCCAGGGTGACAAACATCCTGTTTTCTCAGATTTTGGTGGGAGGAATCTGACACGATGCGTTACAGCAGCTGTTGAATCTAATTTTTTCACTGTCCAGACACAGAATCATTATAATTGAAAGACAACATAATAAATATTCACCTTAATTCTACTCACTCATGACCCATTTTATTTATTTCTATCGCCCAGGATACTCACATTTCTCTGTTAGTGTCAGCTTCTCCTCGAAATTATTTCCCAGCTCCTTATAATCCATTGTCTCCATTCAGGCGATCGCAGTCCCTTTCCAGTTGCTGTCATTCCTCAGAGTCGCTCAGAGCACAGGAGATGAAACTCCCGGTACAGATCGCCCAAACACGCCCTTTGTAAATCCAACCGGAATAGAAGAGGAGAGGAAAAAAAATAAACAGGATCCGACTGAAAAAACAGAGAGGAATGTTTTGAAATGTTGAAATAAAAAGTCAACTGGTGTCAACGTCTTGTTAAAATTAGAGACTCGGTTCAGTCCAGTGGGTCTATAGGTCTTTACTGGAAAATGTACAGTGTGAGAATAAAAAGGCTCAGTGAGTCCTGTCACATAAGTGGAATTAAGAAAGAATGGGGACGCACACTTCCGGTCAGAGCTTTCAAAAATAAAATAAAAGCGTACCCATCTTACCTGCAGCAAAAGATATCAGCTTTGGTAGATCACAATCTCAACACACCTACACAAAATTATTATTACAGTCATTTATTATATTATTCAAGATTTTGCCCCAGATTTTCTTTATGACATAGTGGAAGAGCCACAGTTGTCATTTAATTGAAACTCATTACTGACATTTTGTTTATGGCTTGATGTTCTTCTGTCTTTAGGTTGAACATTAGAGAGAGCATAGGGAATAGATATTTTATATTTTTACCCCATTTGCTAAATGTAATTTACTTCATTATTTCTATTCATCTCTATTGCCATATTTAACTGTTATTTATGTTGGTTTATTTTGTATTTATACTGCATACACTGGTATAGCATATTACCCCACCTTTTTTCCCCACAATTTTTGAATTGCAAAAAAAAAAAAAAAAAACAAACAAACAAACAAAAAAAAAACCCAATAACAATTAGGTATTATTTCCCTTACAAACAATTCATATCAAGAGTATTTCCTAATGTATCTAATAAAAATGGCAATATTAAACACCACCCAAAACACAGGAATTAAAAGCAAACAAACAAGGGAATAAATACCATCTTTTCCACAAACCATCTTAGTAACTGGATTAATGATTTTCATAAATATTTTGTTGAAATATGAATCTTTTATTTCACTTTATGTCCCTCCACTATGTACTCTTTATTGAATTAAGTAACTAAGTAACTGGGTAATCTTTTAATCATAATCATTAGTAATCACTTTGGACTTTGTTTTAGATCAAATAGTTTTTAAAAACAGTATAAAAAACGTTTAATTTTTAAACATTACGGTTTTTTTAAAGTATTTATTCTGAAGGCACACCTGCTTGATTTCCGGTTGTAGTCTCTATAACTTGACTCCGCCGATCGCAGCAAAAAACCGCATGCCGGACAACCGGACTGTACCAACTGTTTCACAAGGGAAGAAACTCTTTTCACCCAGCGAACACCAGGCTAAATAATCGATTGAAGACATATTCAAAACGTGAAACAATACATTTATTTGCGGTGAAACCTCTGTCATCGCTTTTAGCTGCAATAACAGGACAGAGATGCCCCCTTTAACTCTTAAACCCCGTGAATGGTTTGATCCATCAGATGATTTCCAGCAGCTGAAAACGGCCTGGAGTGAGGTGAGCGGTCTTAACGGCGAATTAAACCGGCTGTCTGAGTAATTACAGCAGTTAGGAACTTGTTAATTAACTGTACAAGGTATTGTTTTTACCTCAAGAATAAGATATCCAACAGTGGTTTAAAGTAACTAAGTACATTCACTCAAGTACCGTACCTAACTACAGCTGAGGTAGTTGAATATTCCATTACATATCACTTTGTAGTGTAACTCTACATT
Organism: Lates calcarifer; assembly: GCF_001640805.2. Lineage (NCBI taxonomy): Eukaryota > Metazoa > Chordata > Actinopteri > Centropomidae > Lates > Lates calcarifer. The sequence goes on along the minus strand of NW_026117185.1, from coordinate 7,136 downwards.
TCAGGGGGAAATATTGTACTTTTTACTCCACTATGAGTATTTGACAACTTCAGTTACTTGTTACTTTACAATTTTAACATTTTTGAATACAAAACATATAAAGATTTTATAAAATATGAGGCTTTAATTACAGATTTAAATTTTTAAAAATAATGAGCTCGTAATTTTTAATGCAAAGATATCAAACACATTGCTTCTGTTCCTTTTAATTATTTTGGTATCCAAATATTATTTTTACATCATTTTTAGGCCTGGACTTCTGGTTGGATCAAACAAGCACTGTGAAGGTGTCACTGGGTAAATGCAATGAAAATATTAATTTCATAAAGATGCAATGGGCATTGCAGAAATCTCACTGAAATCTCACTGGAATATTACTGAAATACTAATAACACACCTAGGTTCCTACAAACCTATCAATGAATAAGCAAATGAGCCTAGAAAATGTTGCACACTAGCTGCTTAAACCACATTTCTCCTGTATAAAAACCGACAGTGTATTATCTGCCTGTGTGCTCGTCAGAGTATTGGTGATGACAAGCTGATTAAGAATTGATACGACCTTCCTGCCACTGCCGGAGACAGAGGAGGTCCAGGGGGAAATCTACCACCTGGGCTTGTGTATGTGATGGAACGAGAAGCAGCAGGAGGAAGACGGAGGAAACAAGCTTTAACCTATTATGAAACGCATATCACAACATGGTAGCTTTAAGCACTGTTTTATTGATCAAAAATACAGTTTGTCATTCTGGGAACACTTGCAGTAAATATGACAGTTAATGGATAATTTGGATATTGCCAAGACACGTTTACATCAGTGATTATAGCGTGTCTACTGCAGGGCTGAGGAGGAGTGTCATTCATTTTTAAATAGAGGCCATTTTTATAAATAGTCTGACCAGAAGCACACGCCTCATGCTTTTTTTTTTTTTTTTTTGGTCATTTACATTAAAAATTCTGATTAATTATAGATGATCATTTTTTTCTTGAATGTGCAGGATTTAAAAGGAGGTGCTGAGTACAAAAATGTGTTAAAAACTGCCCTTTTTAAAGCTCTTTTTTTTAGATCAGGATAGAAAACATACAATGATGCTAAAGGGCCAAATGTATGTGAGTGTTACCAGAGAGATAAAATATGCATGACCCACTTAGCTTGGTGAAGACACTAAGGACTTCATAGACTTCAGGACTCCAAACACTAGGGTTGCGGCTGATACTAGAGACTTCGATCATTCGCTGTGGTTAACCCAACTTTTTTTTCTCTCTTATTCAGCCTCAAAATTGAACTTTATAACTTCAGTGTCAGGACAAGCAAAGTTACAGCTCAGTTACCCTTCAAAAGAAAACATCAGCAGACTTCTGACTGAGCAGATAATGGCTGATGTGTTCCTCTAAACATGCTCCACGGAGGCTAAAGATAGAATCGCTGCCGATCAATCCTCTGGCCGCAGCTGCCAAAACACCAAAGGAAAGAGAAGCGGCTCCATCGGGGACTAATGGATGGATGGATCTGAGCTGCTGGTGCCTGTGAACCAGCGAACAGCTCTGTTGTTGAGTCTGGAGTCTCTTGTTAGAAATGATTTGTTGATGCAAGTTAATGGGATTTGGAAATGCAATGCAGCGATAGGTCGTGGGGGGAAAGAGCAGGCGTTCAATAAATCCTGCATATCGTGTTCATCTGCATCGCAACCTTTTACAACACACACCAGACCAATAGACTACCATTCCCATATTACAGTAATCCATGTCTACCACTGCATATCTTGATTTTCCATCTATTTCTCCTGAAAAGAATCAGACATCAGACAGGTTGAGACGCCCTTAAGACACCAAACACTCTGTAAACCCGTGTTTTTCCTAGAAAATATGGCTGCTGAAATCATGAGTTAAAGAACAGAGAGGGCATGGGGTGTATTTTCAAGGTTATAACCTCATAAATAAATAAATGAACTAATTTATCGGAGCGGATCTTGATCAGTGAAGGGACTCTTTGTTGCACTGGTGAGACACAGATGCCAGTGAAGCGATAAACAGACTCCAGAGTTCCCTCCAGGTTCCCTGAAGCTGCACCGCTAGCATGGCTACAAATGAAAATATGATGGACAAACGTGTCTTTCTACGGTTATTCTATTACACCCTCATGTTCTGACTCTCAGGGATTCTATAAATGCACCATGTGTCTTTAAACATTTTGCACAAGGCTCTTGAAATTGCAGCAGAACCAATTCTGCCTGCAATCTACTGATGTATTGCCAAGCAACAGGCGTAAGCTCACATTGACATGTAGGCAGCATCACTCACAGACTGTTATTAATGTAATTTAGAGACAAATCTAACCTAGTATACCTGTTGAGAGCACCTAGATGCACGATTAAGGATTTTTAATAAGCGAAGATTGAGCGACTGGTTCAATCTGTGAACAAAGGGCTTTCTCAATGGGACTTCCTTTGAGGTCGTGCGTGCCCATACTCGCCTGCACCTCTCAGACATGTGGCGGTGCAGCAGAGAGCCTCCCATAAACCCACAGAGGCATGTAGTTAATTTCCCCCTCCTACACAGTACCACAAAAGCACTACAAAAAAAAAACCAACTCTTAACACAAAAACCCTGCAGTTACACTTAAAACATTTGTCTGGATCCTCCCTGTGCGTTTGACCGGGCAGGGGAGTTATAAAACGCTCTTCTCATTGTAAAAACCCCGGAGTACACAATGCTTTGGTTTTACAGGGCGAGTACACATATTTGGAGAGCACACTGCTGAAGTCAGAGTCTGAATATAACTACAGCTGCTACAGTGTGGGAGTCAGGCATGTCTGCAGTTGTTCTTATTGAAAGCAGAGCAGAGAAGAAAAAAAAACATCTCCAACTGATTTTTGTTATGAACAGATGACCCTGTTGACATCCTCTCTCTTTGCAGATTGAATTAAGCAAAGGGTGTAAATATCAACTCGTTGGCACCATGTTGTTCTGTTCAGTTATTTCCAGGGAGCAGATTCGTCTCCCTGAAATTAATTTCCATGTTAGCAGCTGCAAAAGTCACGTCAGTGTTTGTATCAGCTTTCCAGAGCGAAATTTTTTCTTGAAGCACAAGTTCAACATGTTGGGAGATTTGTTTATTCAAGAAAAGAAGACTCATAAAACTCTCATATCTGTGTGGTAAATACGAAGCTAAAGCTAGCACGATGTTAGCATAGCCTAGCATATAGAACTGAAACAGCTAGCCTGGGTGTTATCAGCAACTCCAATCAACAGGTTAATATCTTTTAAGGCAATGAGAATGTCAGTGAGATAAAATGACATGCATCATTGTTTCTTGTATATGAAGGCATTTTAAACTCCACTTAGGAGCAGGACAGTATGCTACCAACAGTGAAAACTGCTATATAGAGAACTAATTAGAAACGTATACATATACATTGAATTGAAACCTTTGAATAAATGCTGGCTATAAAAAGTATCTAAAATAGCTTTGATTTCAAGAAAACCTAAAGGATTGCACTTTTTTTGTCTAACCTGGGGGCAGTAGAAACAAGTCATGAATACATTTACATATCATAATCTTTAAGTTGATATGAATTTGTTAGCAAATAGTTAAATTATTTAAACATCCAGCAGTTATTGATTGACATAATCATTCATTTGGAGTCGAGTTTCTGGCCTCCTGGTGAATGTTAGTCCAATACTTCTCAGTTTTAGCTCTACCAACGCCCGAGGGAAATATCTGTCTTTTTAGCTGCTCCATTATGCTCACCAGCTAGTCTCTAACTGTGTGTGTGTCAGCTGTTTGGTGTTGGGCAGGTAGTGTACAGTGGGTGTTTAGAGCCCTTTTTTCTGAAAAACGATGCTGTGAGAGCAGCGAGGGTGAACCATAAGAACAGATTTGCGAGCTGGGTAACGAGCTCAATGCTAAAAATCGTAGTGCTGAGCGTAGCTGCAGATTTAGGTGATCATCCTCACTATGAGAGAGCCCTTACACATTTATTAAAATCTCTTTTGTGTTAATCAATATTCTCATCTAACTCTTTGCCAGAAAGAACCCCAAAAAGTTGAACTTGTGCTTCAAAACAACACAGACGTGGGGTCAATAAAGTGCAAAAGCCACTGTACTAACAATATAACATCTGATACAGGGAGTGACTGATGTTTCCATTTGTCGTTTGGGTTAAACACCAGCCCTGCCTCATGCCCAGTCAGTCACATTGCTCACATAGAGAGTCACACTCCACCCCTCTGCCTGCCCTCCAGCAGTTGGCACAGTGGTGTCATCTCAAGCTCTCAGCTGTTGCTGTGGCGTACCACCGACTGGACCAGCAGCTGTCGGGAACTGCAGCAACACTTAACTGCTTTATCATCTCTCCAGATTAGAGCATCAGGAAACTAGGGTGAGGATGAAACGTATGGCTTTTCGAGTGTTTTTGTTGTTCCCTTACATCACTGCTTTGGAAACACTGAATATGAATCATCTTCAAAAATATCTCACCAGTCTTACATCTCATTGGCCTACTTAAGATATGGAAATAGGGACTAAATGGTTGCAAACATTTAATTTTCATCCTTCCTTCTTAGCAAATACTGACCTAAAAAAAACAAACATCAGAGCTGTCATGTACATTTAAACATGGAGACACATACCTTGCATAGAGGTATTTTGACAGGGATAATCAGTTTGTGTGTGTGTGGAGAATTTAGTTTTTGCAGTTTTTCCCTTGAGAGTCTCACACAGGAATCACACTCTGGAGTCGTTGTAAAAGAAGGACTGCTTTGACAAAATCTGAGGATCATAGAAACCTGAAAAAAGAAAGAGAAAGTCCAGTTATTATTACATTATACAAATAATCCACTGTAAATCACTAACATTAGGAATGCGTTTGTCAAAGTTAAGGTTAAGGCCATTTTTCCCTTCAAAGAGTGTTTATAAATGAATAACCTGAGCCTCTGCCATCAAAATGATTCCTAATTTTGTCTGAAACTGTAAATGAGGATGAACTCTATGCAATAGGACAGCTACCAGTTGCAGGGGAGTTTCTTTCCTCTCTTGCTCCAGGCGATAAGAGACAGAGATTAATGTTAAATGAGCGAAAGCCTGGTCTCCTGCTGAAATCCCAAACGTCAGGGGCATTCCCCGTTTAAATGTGTCACCGCTTTGTGTAATGGGAGCTTTTATCTGTTCGGCTCCAGGCTAGCTACTTCTGTTAACCTGCCTCTCAATATCACTCATTGGCTTCAAATGGCACATTTTATTTTTATTTTATTTTAAATATTTCTGAACCTGTGGCACTTTTATTTATGTAAAGGATCTGAATACAACAAACAGTTGGAGGCAGCAGTTTTCAAGCTGCTCCTGTGTTCTGCTTGGTAAAATTGCCGTTTTTGTCAATGGAGTTTGGTAGCAATTTATAGTGATGTTTCTGGTTAAACTAAAGAATCTTAATCTTGAATAAAAAGGTCTGTCTCTGTAGGAATCCTATCTATAATGTTGTTAGACACAATAACAATCTGAGCCTGTCAGTGGGAAAAACAAGCACTTTAGTGGACGTACTTTAAAGCAGACAAATGCCTGGTTGGTTTAGATTGCAGCAGCTGTTCGTGGTGGCTGGGTATCCTGTTGTCATTGCTCAATACTGCGCTTATTCCACAGATTTTTGTCCTTATCAATCATTTACACCCAAAAACATGGGAAAATAAAGCCCACATGCATGAATACCAGAGTTAGCTATTTAAAATAAAGGTGGAAATGACTGATGTGAATACTTGTGTTCAACATCTATGATGAGTTGTGCAAAAATGTCAAAATCTAAATGAATTACAAGAGCATGGCTTTTTTATCCAGCCTCTTCCCTGACTCAAGGATAGTCTAAATAACATGTAAACACTTATTATTACCAAACATGAAAGCTCATTCTGCTCATAAGGAACAGGACTGCTAATATGTAGAGAAACAGTGAAGTGGGACCGACATAGTTGAAGGAAAAAAATCCCTGAGGCAGATTCCAGGAGTTACTTTATGATGAAATGTTGTCATTAAATTTTTACATGCACCTACTTTTCCTTACACTGCCTCATTTACATAAACCTCAGTCAGCAATTTCCACCATTTCCCTACACTCCTTCCTTCAGTCAGGATGCAAATTCACTGCAAATCTAATCCCAAATTATTTATGTAAAGCTGTTTAAATTAGCATGTGACGACAGCGAGCAAAGTAGAGTGTGACCGCCTCACGGCAGAGGTCAGTATCAGAGTCTGGAAGAAAACACTAGATACCAAAAGATGGTGTTTATTGTGTTTTTATGGAGCCAAAAATGTAGTTATTAAAAGAAAAAAGAAAAAAAACGACAACTTAAGTGTCCTTTTTAAAAAAATGAATTTATGTTTTCTGTAGTGGATTTGTTTTTTTTTAGGCATTACCTGGACCTGGTCTCATTTCGGCCCGTGAGCATTGGGGTAATCTTTCAGTTCTGGATGCAAAAGCAGCAGTGGGCATGGGATGCTTGGACGCACCGTCATAACTCCCTATATCATACTGTCCGGGGCCTGGCAAGGTGGATCCTTAGGAACAATCAGAGGAGGTGCTGATATTGCCAAATAGTAACCCCTCCTTGAAACACAGTTAACAGAATGTTTAGCCTATCAAAAAAAATAACTGTATAGCACACACTCCAAGCCATAAATATTGTGTGTTTACTCACGTAGGATGGTCCTCTTCACCGGTGCTGGGCCTGATGGGGACTGTAGGCCCTGGACCAGGCACATGGTTGTTCACTGGAGCAGGAATTCTCTGAGTTTTGATCTGAAGGGGGACATGACTGTCTTGGAGCTGTGCTGGATTAAGTGGCTGTTCACATCATAGTGGCCTGTAACAAATTTATTATGGAATATTAAGGAACTTAAAGTAAAGAAAGAGCAGCAGAATTATATTTTATGTAAATAGAGAGAGGTAATTACATGTGACGGGACGTTTTTTGTTTGGGCAAAATGAGTCACGTCCAGTTTTTGAAAGGAAAGCTGATGTACCAACCACTGCTGAGATTCTCTCTCTGCTAACACAGCTGACCTGTTGTAGAGAGAGGAAACAAGAAGCTGCATGTTAACTACAGGACACACAACACAGACAGAAACTTTAAAAGCAACTTGCAAA
>NW_026117184.1:0-15137 GCF_001640805.2 Lates calcarifer | reverse complement strand
TTTAGGTCACAGTTTGACAGTCGACCTGGCTGTTATGGATACAGGGATCAGAACCGTTACTTTAATCTATGATTAATTCTTACATGTACTGAACTCTTACATGTTTGTGTGTGACTTTCCAAAAAATAACTATATGTAATTAATACAACACAGAACCACAGAACTCAACTATCTCTACTAACCTGATCTTGCTTGGAGGTGTAGTAGTCCTGCCTGGCCAGTTGCAGAGCCAGGTCTCCCCTCACTACCGGCACATTTAGCAGCCTGGCTGACTCCCTAAGGGCAGCAGGTACTGGTCCATGTAGCAGAGCCTCCAGCTCAGCCTCCACAGCCTGCAGCTCCTTCCTGGACACGACTTCACGCACATGCAGTGAGGAGGAGGTGGAAATGCTCTGACAGAGTGAATAGAGAACTTGAGTTTAACCCAAAACAGTAATTACTGAACACACAGTGGAAATAGTAATACTACTGGCAATAGATAAAAAATAGATCATACTTTATATATGTCTGCTTTACCTTGGTATGTGAAGACTTCTCTGAGAGTCCAGCCCAGCCCAGCCTTGACACTCCTCTCCTCCGCCATGGCCTGCATCAGTTGGCGTTGGGTCACAATATGAGCCCACTGAAGTCTGGCCATCTCTGTCCTCCTACGCACCACCACCCGCTCCTCCTTCTCTCTTCCTCAGGCTCCATCTCCTCCTCATCTCCATCTTCACAAGAACTGAGGTCAAGGACCTGGAGGCGCTCAGAGCAAGAACTCTCAACAATGTCAGAGATACCCTGGAAGAAATGCTTCTGGGTGAAGGCAGCGAGTGTTTTGGTGTTGAGCTCCTCCTGGTGCAGATAGGGATCCAAAGACAGCTGAGAGAGAAGGACAGTGGGCCTTTTGGAGAAGAGGGTTCTTCTTTTGCTTTTTGCTTGGTTTCTGGCTGAGCAGGGAGATAGGATGCAAGTTTGCTAACCTCATCTGCTAGGTTTTGTAACACAGTGTTGGGTATTGGCATTCTCAGCTCCATGGAAGTACTGGCCTCCTTACATGCAGCGCTCTCCAACTCTGCAGTCAGTCGTATGTCGACATCTGCACGGGAGGTGGCCACAACCTGCAACCTGTTATAGCGTCGCTGCTTCAGCTCTTTCTCTTTACGCAGTGCCTGGAGCTCTGCCTCAAGTCCTCTATGGCCACATCGCCTCTGCTGCAAACAGAGAGGATGAAGTTGAAGAAGAGGGGCCTAAGACATTTCCACTGCTCCCGTCTGACGGTCCAATGGTTTTTAGGACCTCGCCCAAAGCTGCTTCATCTAGAATTGGTTTGCCGGACTTCCGCAGTTCCTGAAAAGCACGGGCCTCCTCCATGGTGAGGACATTGTTCCGGTTGAGGGTCCGACAGACAAAGCGCAAGAAGTGAAGGTTCTCTGGGGCACAGTCAAACAGCCAGTCGAACTCTGAGGCCTTCAGTGATGATGCACCAGGATAACCTAGACGGCCCAGGGCCTCCACAAAGTGGCCACCGTCTAACATGGTGGTTCAGCACCCTGTTTCCCCCTTGTTACTGTGCTAGTCAGTCACACAGCAGCACAACGTGGATTATGGAGAATTAGGTGAAAGCAAAAACAAACAAGGTAAGAGAAGATATGGAAATGCAATTATCAGCTCTTATCCACATCTGCGCCTTTCTTCGTTTGCTCCAGCTACATTAGCTGTGAAACTGTTTAACTTGTAACAGTTTATTATCTTACAGAGGTGTTGATTCAACATTACAGTTACTTTGGCGACTACAGTTTGAAGGAAGACTAAATATTACAAACATCTCTCAGAATGAAGCAATAATTTAAAATACCACAAATTACATCTGCCAAATGACCATAAAGTTGAACATTTGCAACAAAATCGTCATTATGATAAGATATATTGCAGTATCAAGAATCAAAATCAAAGTCCTATCAAAAAACCTTTCTGCCACAGCTGCTTTGCAGCCATTAAGGCCAAGTACAGACGTTTAGCCAACTGCCATTATGTTACGAAGAAAAAGCCCAACGATATCTTGCCTCCTCTCACTGTGTCGTTTAGCTTCTAGCCTGGGCAGGGAAGTCCAACTGAGACCCCGTAGCTCAACAGTTGCTAACAGTCCGTTGATAGCTAGAAAGTATAGCTAACTACCAGGCTTCTCGTTAGCTGTATCGACAGTATTGCGTTTCGTGTGTTATCTTACCAACAAAATCACCCTGGTAAACAAACTGTCACTCCATAACTTACATATTTTTTAGTCACGAACTCCGTTTTGTTAGCTCCCCGAACTAGCCAGTTAGCTGTACGCGCCCAAACATCCAAACTGACCAGACGTCAACACGCAGGGACGACGTAACATCCTCCGTCATGCGTCAGAGGCAGCGCTGAACTTTCAGCCAATCATATTTAACTGATCCAAGCTCGTCTCCCGCCCTCCCTCCACCCATGCGTTCAGCTAGTCGCCTCAGCCTGATCCCATCCCCACAACCTCTGCCATTTCTTTTGGGGGAACCATAACTGGTAAGTCAAATGGATAAGGTTTACAGGGCTGGCTTGTGGGGAAAACGTGTTTAAGTTACCTCGATTATCAGCTATTTTAGAAGAAAGGGACCGGGAAATAAGGCATAAGCTAGACTTCCAGTCAACTGCTTGGAATTAACTTCTCATTTTTAAGCTTTTAACTTTATGCTGTTTGCTTTATCGAACCAGCACCCAGTGTTATCTTACCGATAGTTAATTATTTATATCATTACATATTAATTTTATTAACACATTAACTTGATCATTGTTTTACCGAAAGAAACCATTCCAAGCAAATGTCAACTCACTGGAGGACTTGCCTCTTCCTGATTTGATGTGTATAGGTGCACAGGAATGTTTGTATGAGGTGAATACATTCCTGTTTAATTAGGCTTTTGATTCACTGTAACACTGCACAAACAGCTAATTATAACCACAGTTTGCACAGGCAGGATTCTGCAGCCTGAGGAAATCCTTATTTAACACTCACAGTTGCAATATTATGTCACTGCTACTTGTGCTGCTTTAATAGGACACCAGTATGAAGAAGTGAAAAAGGAAAAACATCAGATTTATTTTGGTGCTCCTTTCTTCTCTCTAATATTTCGCCCCTTTCATGATTGAAATAGACTTTAGTGAGAAAAGTATTACACCCAAATATCCAGTCATGGTCCAAGCTAAGACGTGGATCCTAACCAAGCACTTTGATGGCTTCCCGAAGGACAGCAACTTTGAGTCAAGGTGGAGGAGCTTCCCAAGCCCAAAGATGGGGTAAGGTCATTTATTTCATTTTGTCTCAAACATTAAACACCAGACACTTAAAATGAGTCTGTGTTTACTTGACCGAGTCACACAGAGAAAAGGAAAACCTCTGTAGTTTAAGCGCACACTTAGATACAGTGGTTTTTCACTCTTTTTTTTGCAGAGGTGCTTTTGGAGGCAGTGTTTCTGAGTGTCGACCCTTATATGAGGTGAGGACAGTAGAAAAATATTAAGAATGATTATTGAATGATGATTATTATTTAACATTACCAAATTTCTCATTAATGGAAAAAACTGTATATAAAATGTAACATAATGCACTGTTTGTCTCCTCAGGCCGTTCAGTAGGGTTCGCATGAAAGAAGGCGAGGTAATGATTGGAAGTCAAGTGGCCAAGTAAGGAACACAAACACACACACAGAGAAATGTCTTTTATCTGTCATGATGTGCTGTGCATGCCTGATGTTTCCTGAAACAGAACGAGGCACAACACCTGCTACTGATTACCTCAGCCTTTGATTCACAATGACTCAAGAGCGAAAACGCACAAATGAATGTTCTTGGCAGAGTATTCAGACGCTCCATCTGTTTCAGCAGGAATGTTTCTGTTGATAAACACAAAGAATAAAGTACTTGGTGACCAGACTTTCCAAAAAATCCTCAAAATAATCAGTTTCAAACCCACATGTTACACATTTTTTCTTTACTTTGTAGTGTGCAAAACATCTACCGCATGGCTTGAAATCATACAGTTATCCAGGATACTATGACACACCACATATGACAGCATGAAACTAATTGGCAACAGCTGAGACACACATGATTGACAGATGATTTTCTCCTGTTTTTTTGTTATTTTGTGTTTTCTGTAGAGTGATCCAAAGCAATAACCCAGCATTTCCCGTGGGAAGCCATGTTGTCGGTCGTTGTGGCTGGAGAACCCACACAATCAGTGACGGGACAGACCTCATTCCCATCATGCCCGACTGGCCTCAAGACATCTCGCTGTCACTCGCTCTGGGCACCATCGGCATGCCAGGGTAAAACAGATGTTGAGCTGTCTGTGGGTAGAAATTGAATCCAGATGAATTAGTTAGATCTGGCAACCAGGCTTCCAAAAAAATAAAATTAGAATTTGTTGTGTAATAGAAACTTGTGCTGTCCAAGCTTTTCCAACATCTGGATAGTTATGAAGTTGTCTCTGCTGAATCATAAATACAGATCACTAGCAAATGCACTAAAACATTTCTGATTCAGAGATGCAACACTGCGTTCACAACTGCTTTTAAAAGATACAGGAAGTCAGCTACAAGTGTTAAAAAGCAGAGGGTAAGAGACGCTGCATAGGAGCTAAAAGATAACTGATAAGCTTGGGCTACTCCCATGTGTGAATTATTATGTACAGAAGAATACAGTCAACCCTCCCTCTGATAGGATTGTTAGCCTGAGAGACAGTGTTCTATTTCCCTGCTTGACTTGGAAGAAGCAGCGTGTTGTTTCTCAGATAAGCAGCTGAGCTTTGTCTTCCTTTAGGAAAATAAACAGGTAAGGCTCCAGATGTTTTGTCCTCCCAGTGAGCTGAAGTCACCTTACAAGCATTGATAACCTTGCTATGGAAGCAATTACAAGTGGTTTACTTTACAAAGGTCGCAGAGGCTCCTCTGGGGAACTGAAGGGAAAACATACTCTTGTGCCTTTTTAGCTTGTTAGAAGTCAGATTTTACTCTTCCCTCCGTGTCTCCAGGCTTACAGCACTGTATGGGATCGAGGAGGTCTTGGGACTCAAGAAAGGTGAGACCCTCCTGGTGAACGCTGCAGCAGGGGCAGTTGGCTCTGTGGTGGGCCAGATTGCCAAGATCAAAGGCTGCAAGGTGGTGGGTTCAGCAGGGTCTGACGCCAAGGTGGCCTTCCTTAAAGAGCTGGGCTTCGACGAGGCCTTCAACTACAAGACTATTAGTTCTCTGGAGGAGGCACTGAAGAAGGCCTCTCCAGAGGGATACGACTGCTTCTTTGAAAACGTAAGGACTGTTCCACTCTCTTATCTTAAAACAGTATTTTTGCATCAGTAAAACTGATGCGTCTGTCTTGATTTCAGGTGGGAGGCCCCTTTTCAACTGTTGCCTTGCAGCAGATGAAGAACTTTGGAAGAATAGCTGTGTGTGGAAGTATTTCTGTGTACAATGACACCACTCCTCAGACAGGTATACACCTCCCTACTTCCATGTATGAATAGACCTGCTAATTTTACAGCTTTAACTTTATGCCTGTGAACAACTGTGAAATGCAGTGAGTAAATGATGTATTAATACCTTTCTTCACTAGAGGGCGACATTGTTTCAAAGTTGAAAAACTGCTGAGGTGTATAAAGAGAATTTGTTTCCTTGGGCCCCCACTGAAAGTTCCTTAATATCTCTCTCTCAGGCCCGTACCCCCATCTGACTATGATCTTCAAGCAGCTTAAGATGGAGGGCTTCATGCAGAGCAGGTGGGAGCACAAGCACCCAGAATCCCTCAGGAGGCTGATGGGATGGCTGAAGGAGGTTAGTGACGGAAAACAATTTGCCATGATTAAGATTTAATCCTAATTATTAAGGTTGTCTGTGTTCTGTTATGTTGCAATATCTTGATAATTTTATTTGTTCTGTATCTGCAGGGCAAGCTGCATTGTCGGGAGCACATCACAAAAGGCTTTGAAAACATGCCAGCTGCTTTTATGGGGATGCTGCAGGGAGACAACATCGGCAAGGCTATCATCGCTGTCTGATGTGAAACACAGGATCAACAGAGATGCAGCAGTATTATCAGTAACTGGCACATTATTACAGGATACATACATGAAGGACTGAGCAATAGATACATATAACTAACCATATATTTTCATATTAACATGTCGATGTAGTTTGTTTGTCTCTGTAGTCACAGTAATAAAACATTACAGATGAAAGTGCTCTCGTAATTTAGTCATGTAAAAACTTGTGATTTGACAATTGTAGCATTAGTTCATAATTCACTGAGACTAAACCATTCTGCTAAGTCTGGTGGATTTTCATCCATTAGAAGGTACTGTTCTTTCTATATCAGTAGCACTTACTGCAAGTTTGTCAAAGTTTGGGTAGTTTTCATAGCACCACCACCCAGACAGTTAAATCAATACATATGAGTGTACTTCATTTGGGAGAGCCCAGACTGCTGTGGGGAATTAGCAAGGCAGGAGATGGCAGTTTTAGTGAGAGAGAAAATGATAATTATGCCAGCAAGTACCTGGATGAGCTGTGAGGATCTGCTGCTGATACATCCATTTACTGTAACATTTAACCATGTGCTTTGTATTTAGTGAGATCTTTTATATAGGTAATAAAAATTGTTAGGCTTTTAAAAAAAATCTCTGGTGTCTTATGTTTGGCGTCATATTGCAGACAGAGCACCTATATGATAAATCTGGTGTCTGTTCAAACTTGTTCTGCATTTAAGGCCTGAGAAAAAGAGGGAAAAAATCTCTATTGAAGATGTGCGCTCCTTTCAATTCTAACATGATTGGAGTTTAAATAATAGAGCAGGCACTGTCAGCCTCCTGCTGCTGAGGGGAGCCTTTTGTTTCATCAGAAAATAGACTGTATTTTTAGACACTAATCTGAATTTCATAGGGTTGTGGAGAGCCCCAGCTCCATGGTTACATAGGATGCTGTCGGTCTCCTATGGCCAGTTGGAGTCCGGTGGGGTAGCACAGGGTTTACCCACTTCTATGTAATAGTTCAGTGGAATTGGGCTGCGCTCACTCAGTCGTTTACGGTAAACCAAGAATTTGTCAAGTCATTGTGACTGTTAAACCTATTTCCCTGTAGTTACCAGAACCTGGGAGATAAATCATTGATCACTTTAATGGAGGACAAAGGTTTACATCACTACATTAAAACTACGCAACATCTAGTGAACCGTAGACTATACGAGGATTAAAATGTTCATACCCTACAGCATCAAACCACTGAAGTGTAAAGTTACAGGAATGGAGAGTATTACATCACTGACAAATCTCAAAATAAAGGCAGTGAAGGAAGAACTACTCAGATCCTTAAGTAACGGGAATTTTTTTTAAATTGTGCATTAGTTTTAATTAGCTGCACCTCTGTGATTATATCAAACATATAAAACATGTTCGTTAAAGAAAGAAAGACTACTGGATTTCCCCTTTAATGCAAATGTACATTTTTCATAGAGTGAAAGACAGAGTGAGCTTAAAAGCCCCTCCCTGGCGTGGATTTTTCCAGAACATGGCGATTGAATATTTGGCAAGCAGATAACAAAATATACAAGATTTTTCCTCTCACATCTCAAGTTACATACCGTAGGAAACACACACAGCAAACATAGCTCAACCCACCCTCGCGCACTACCCTCCTCCCTCATTTTTATTAACTCCTCTAACAGTGGCAGACTTTTATTTTGAAAGCATATCACAGTGACTTCCGCTGCTGGACCGCGGCTTGGCTCGGCTGCTATAAAAACGCTGCGTGTCTTATACCGGGAGGGCATATCTAACGTTACCCGCTTGTTCTTCGAATAACGGCACATCCATTCAACCGTTAATCATGGTTCGCGAAGTGGAAAATTTGGTAAGCTGTGACTAGTTTATTTCGCACTTTTGAATAATTTAACAATGGTTGGTAGAAGCCGCCATTGTGACACATTAGTAGATGTTTTAACGTTCGCCGCAGGACCACCAGCCGGGCAGCCCCGCGCCTGACTTCCCCCTCCTCTTTATCAGTTTTGCACTTTGGATGAAGGTATTTTCTATGGATTTTGAGGCTTCTTGTTATTTCATTTAAAAATCACTGTAAGGCTTCCCAGATTGATTAACGGTACGTGGCTGGGTGACTCATCACGAATAACGTTTAATTGATAGACGACGTTGTGAAGTTAGCCTCCTATTCCCAATCAGTTTTCATATTTCTGAAAATGTGTTTTAAACGGTCTTTACAGTCCCCCTCTTAATGTAGGTCATTTTTGACGAGTCTAGACATCGTGGATTTCGATCTGGACTTGGCCCGATCAGGTCTGGTTGGGAGGGGTGGGGGGTATTCATGATATAAAACTGTATTTTAATCAGTTATAGAACTGATTGTTGATCAAGTTCAAATTTAAAAAGTGTAAATGCATGAGTTTCTAAGATAAACTTGGTCCATGGATGTTGTCTGGATGGATTTTCCCCTTTCATTAGAGTGTGCTTTAATTAACTTTAAGCCTTTAATTTGCATGTCTCGCCCTCATACAGCAATAAATGGATGCAAAAACGAAGAATCGGTCGCGCAGTAATGTCGTTTCTCGTTGAATGTCGCATAGGGAGCTAACCTCACCTCAGCGTGGCGGCCGTCACTGTCACCATGTGTGTGCGAGTGTGGACTTTGCCATCTTGTCGTAAGGAGGGTTCACCGCCAGTCTTACTAACGTTTAGCTGCAGTGTAAATCCTCCATGGAAATGGCTGACTGTGGTGTTTACTCTTGGACACGGCGCAATATAAACATATTGGAAGTTGTGAGAGAAGCTGCATTGTTTTGCTAACGGTGGCGGTACAGATGCTAAAGGATGGCTAACTGCAGTCCCATTACGTAATGTTGGTAAAGCAGGTCAGCCACCGCAGGCCGGGTCATACACGTTGGGCTGGATGTCCCCGGATGGACGGATGTGTCCTTTTCTATCACAGAACGTATTATAATATCTAACCTTTAATTGCTGCATGTTTAACTGTAATGCACGTTGAGTTAATTACGTAGTTCAACGCATAATTCTAGTTATAACTAAGCATACTTGTTGACAAGTAGTTTTGTTGTAGTTAACGGACCACAAGAGTGTGTTTGCATGGCACATTGATGAGGGGAAGAGTAATTTTATTTTATATAAACTTATTTTTGGCAGCTATCCTTTCTGTTCACTCACTGCACACCCACAGCCTTTAAATATACCTGTCTGCTAACTGTAAAAAGTGTTTGGCACTTTGTAAAGTCTTTTTTTTTTTTTTTTTTAACAGCTCAAAATCACAAATACACCGTGGGAGGTTATAGGTAATGATTCTAGATAAGGGAGCACTCCACAAAATAAATCTCTTGAGACATCCCAGGAATAATCAATAGAAGAGGGTGCAGTAATGTGCATAGTGTTAATATGAATTCTATTAAAAAGCTGCCATTGTTTAAACCCTGTGTGTGTGATCTGGTTGTATTATACTGAGGCCCAAATCTAGGAAGCTGTTCCACACACTGGAAGTAAAAGCTTTCGGGTATAATGAAGGAAATGATAAACAGTCTGCAATAACTGAGACAAACTGCATATCAGCAACACTGCTCTCTGAATATTCAGTGAAGTTAATGATTAAAAACGAGTTACAGATGTTATGTTTGTTCATTTTCTGTAGGATGAGTTTAATGCCATCCTGAAGGAGGCCGGAGACAAGCTGGTGGTGGTGGACTTCACAGCCACATGGTGTGGCCCCTGTAAACAAATTGGCCCAGTATTTGAAGTAAGTGGATGACTCTAGCACTTAAAGCAAATGTCTGTCTGTCAGTTGTTAAAAGGAGCCCTTTCCTGAGGGATACATGTTGCTTCAAGAGCATCTCTGTGGAGAGAGAGATTGTTGCTCAGGCAACCCTTTGTCAAGCCCCTCCCACTTGAAGCAGGAGACTGTCTGCTTCACTGGACATGTGATGTGACGGCTGTTCATCACTTAGTTAATAGAACCAAGACTTTAGAAAGGGGGATTTTATTTCCTGTCTTATTTCACACCAGGAACAGAAATGCATCAATATATTCTTTTCTCACAATCATATGGCAGCAGTTGTCGTGTGCATCGTGTGTGTTGCGAGTGTCATGATGCTCACTGATCAACCTGTTTGCAGGAGCTGTCACAAAAGCCCGAGAACAAGAACGTGATCTTCCTGAAGGTGGATGTAGACGAGGCTGAGGTAAGTAGGAGCAAAGGAATTGTACTTTTTGTACGTTTTTGTTTTGCTTTTTGTTTTTTGTAGGTTTAGCATATGTTGATGGGGTCGTCATGCCTTTAATTCTCAAAGCAATGTGGAATATTCATGAAATCCCTTTCACCAGCCCATGTGAAGCCACAGCTGGCTCATGTGACCAGCGTTTTTGTCTGTCAGTGCTACAACAAACTGTGCTTGACAATAGTTTCTGTGTTAAAATCAGGGACATAAAAATTCAAATGATTAACCAGTAAGCCTCAAACATTGACAGCATTGTAAAAGAGGGATTACAGCATTTGGCAGAATAACATGCCTCCATGGTGGCGTATTATAACCACATGTGGTAACCCTCTGACACACATAGTGGCATAAGGTTTCTGCTGGGTGTTTTAGCTCTTGGCCAGACTCCAGCTAATATCTGATCTGCAGAGCTGTTAACATGAACCTTTGATACTATGTGGGATTTTCAGTATTGGTAAAACAACTAAATCTGCCCATTCGGGCACTGTAATGGTCTCCACCTCATTGTAGTATACAGGATGACTTTACCTTTTTAAAAAAAAAAAAAAAAAAAAAAAGTCAGGCAGCATCCAGTAGTTAGTGGGTGAGAAAAGCTGGTAGAGCCTGTCAAAGTTTACTACATACATAGACTGACTGTGACTGATACTTCAAACCAGCATGTTTATGTTTCATTAAAAACACAGAAAGTTATGTTTGTATTGTATGATTCATACATGTAGTATTGGGTTTGGCCCAACCAGGGCATAGCCACGTTCATGACTCCGTACAGCCATGTGACTGATCTTCACTCTTTTCAGGATGTGAGTTCACACTGCGGGATTAACTGCATGCCAACATTCCATTTCTACAAGAATGGACAGAAGGTAAACCTAAATTTACAGCAAAGACAGAAACATTGACACTATCCCTAAATAAAGTTGTGATGTGTAATGAGGTGTTTTTTTGTAATTAATGCTGTTTTTAACACTCTGTCTTTCAGGTGTTCGAGTTCTCCGGTGCTAACACAACCACACTGAAAGACAAACTGGCAGAAATGAGATAATAAGTCCCTAGGACCAATCCACACACACACACCATTATTGTATAAATACTACAGAAGCCACTGTTACTCTCTGTCCACATCTCAGAAATTCCAGTTTCATTTTATGTACAATACACATCAGGTCCTCTGTGCCACACAGGCAGTAATTTATTCCACTCATCATGTACTGGTTACATAGTCCTGTCATCTCCATGTGTTTATCAACTGTCTTAACAACAGGCTGGAATTTGACTAAAACCTGATGTGATGACCACTTTTTAATTCTGTTTTATATGAACTGAATTGGCTTTTCTCCTGATTGACTCCTGAGAATTTCTTTGTATGTTAATGTCTTCAACAAGGTGGATCTAATAAATGAAGATGAGTTACCAGAAACGTTGTAATATAATTTGTTCTTCACATTTCAGCACATTAAAAACAACAGAACATGACTTTGATAAACGAGCTCTTGCTATAAGAGCAAAGAATCTGATCAGAAAGAGCAGCTGATGGCGTTTTATGTGTTAATAAAGATGCAGAACGCTGCAGCAGGGCAGTTGGCTCCATGTTGGGCCGGATTACTAAGCTCAAGGACTGCAAGGTGGTGGGTTCAGCAGGGTCTGACGCCAAGGTGGCCTTCCTTAAAGAGCTGGGCTTCGACGAGGCCTTCAACTACAAGACTGTTAGTTCTCTGGAGGAGGCACTGAAGAAGGCCTCTCCAGAGGGATACGACTGCTTCTTTGAAAACGTAAGGACTGTTCCACTCTCTTATCTTAAAACAGTATTTTTGCATCAGTAAAACTGATGCGTCTGTCTTGATTTCAGGTGGGAGGCCCCTTTTCAACTGTTGCCTTGCAGCAGATGAAGAACTTTGGAAGAATAGCTGTGTGTGGAAGTATTTCTGTGTACAATGACACCACTCCTCAGACAGGTATACACCTCCCTACTTCCATGTATGAATAGACCTGCTAATTTTACAGCTTTAACTTTATGCCTGTGAACAACTGTGAAATGCAGTGAGTAAATGATGTATTAATACCTTTCTTCACTAGAGGGCGACATTGTTTCAAAGTTGAAAAGCTGCTGAGGTGTATAAAGAGAATTTGTTTCCTTGGGCCCCCACTGAAAGTTCCTTAATATCTCTCTCTCAGGCCCGTACCCCCATCTGACTATGATCTTCAAGCAGCTTAAGATGGAGGGCTTCATGCAGAGCAGGTGGGAGCACAAGCACCCAGAATCCCTCAGGAGGCTGATGGGATGGCTGAAGGAGGTTAGTGACTGAAAACAGTTCCCTGTTGAAGATGTGTGTTCCTTTCAATTCTAAAATGAGTGGAGTCTAGTTATTAGAGCCTCCTTCTGCTAACAACTGTAAAAGTATCAAAAGAGTTTCATGAATTCAGTCTCAGCTTATTTAAAATGGCAAATCTAGAACCTACGTAAAAATATATATATAGACTATGTGTCTGGAAATAGTTAATTGTGGTGGAAAAGCTTGGCAGACGTGACGTAATGACGTAGTCACCTGGGGGACGTTGCAGTGGGTGTGGTAGTCTTTTAGGGTAAATCAAGAATTTGTCAAGTCATTGTAACTGGTCAGTTTGTTTCAACCCACTGAAATAACAAATATGCATAACTTAAACAAAGTTGTATTGAAAAAACCTTGATGGGCCTTTTTTAAGGCCGTCCATAAGAAGTCCCACATCTGTCCAAAGCAGGAAACACAGCAGCAAACATGACTCAACCACACCACTGCCCTCCTCCCTCGTTTTTATGAACGCTTCCAACAATGTCAGGCTTTTATTTTTTACAGCATATCACACTGACTTCCGCTGTTGGACTATGACTAAGTAACTTGATACATCAGCCATAAAAGCACAGTATCCAGTCCCTGAAGGGCATTCCTGAACTTCTCTGCTCGTCAGTCAGTGTGGGACACGTCCATTCAGCCGTTAATCATGGTTCGCATGGTGGAAAGTGTGGTGAGTTGTGACATGTTTATTCCGCAGTTTTTCCTTTTTCAATCGTTGAAGAGCTACCATTAATGGTTGTAAGACATTAGGAGATGTTTTGGCCGGTCAGCCCCGCGCCTGTACCCGCTCTCGATACCGAACGTTGACGCTCAGCCTGGGATAAGAAGCGAATGCGGAAGTGAAATAGTACAATACCACGGACAGCTGCTCCCATTCAAAGTTACTGACTTTAGTATTTCATGAGAGAGACTTAGTATTTCTCTCATGAAATACTAAGTCAGTAAATTATTCCCACAATTCTATATGGTGTCTTAAGCTAAATTCACTACTTCTAATTCATGTTCTGGTGGTCCTTCTAAAAATAGTTTCATAATTGATGAGAAGTTAGGCCTCAAAGACAGGTATGTCTGGGGCGTGTCTTTTATATACACTCTATGGTCGTTACCTACTCTTTACTTTAGAGGAGCTTTTTTCTAGGATTTCCTGGCTTATTTTCATCTCATTGAAAAATCAAAGAGAAATCCCAGGAATAATCAACGCACAAGGACATAATCCTTCTATATATATAGTGAGCTGCCTTTGCCTTTGTTTAAAGTCTGCGTGTGAACTGGTTGTACTATGCTGAGGCCCAAATCCAAAAGAAAATGAAAGTAAAAGCTTTCGGGTATAATGAAGGAAATGATAAACAGTCTGCAATAACTGAGACAAACTGCATATCAGCAACACTGCTTTCTGAATATTCAGTGAAGTTAATCCTGTCACAACACGATTAAAAACAAGTTACATGTTTGTTCATTTTCTGTAGGCGGAGTTTGATGACATCCTGAAGGAGGCCGGAGACAAGCTGGTGGTGGTGGACTTCACAGCCACATGGTGTGGCCCCTGTAAATACATCGCCCCAGTATTTGAAGTACGTGGATGACTATAGCATTTACAGTCTTCTAAACAAAACATGGCTAAATTAATTATGAGATTGGATGGTAAACGAAGGCTTCAGTTACAAAGCCAAAGTAAAATCATATTCATGAAGGGTTTTTTTTTCACATTCTAAGCAATTCATTTCTCGTAGGGGAGGAGGAAACACACTCTTTCTATACTGGTATCAGTTCAAGCTAACAAACTAGAGACTGCATCTGTGACTTTCATAGGTCTGTGGATATGAGGTATGTTTAGAGACAAACAGCAGCTGCAGCCTGTGTGAAACAAATATCTGTAAGTCTGTCAGTTGTTAAAGGAGCCCTTTCCTGAGGGATACATGTTGCTTCAAGAGCATCTCTGTGGAGAGAGAGATTGTTGCTCAGGCAACCCTTTGTCAAGCCCCTCCCACTTGAAGCAGGAGACTGTCTGCTTCACTGGACATGTGATGTGACGGCTGTTCATCACTTAGTTAATAGAACCAAGACTTTAGAAAGGGGGATTTTATTTCCTGTCTTATTTCACACCAGGAACAGAAATGCATCAATATATTCTTTTCTCACAATCATATGGCAGCAGTTGTCGTGTGCATCGTGTGTTGCAAATATCTTGATGCTCACTGATCCACTTATTTGCAGGCGCTGTCAAAAGATCCTGAGAACAAGAACGTGATCTTCCTGAAGGTGGATGTGGACGAGGTTCAGGTAAGCGCGTGTACTTGAGTGCAGCACAGTTCTCCCTAAAAGTCAAGTTATACAAGGGACTGATGGGCACATAACGTCTGTAACGGCTGAGTGTGTAAAATTCACCTTTTTAATACCTCAAATCCCAGTATTCACATTATGTTTATGCTTCATTATAAACACACAAAGTTGTGTTTGTATTGCATGATTCACACATATTGTGTTTGGATAAATCAGGGCATAGGTGTTGTGGCATGACTTAGTGCAGCC
>NW_026117183.1:0-17061 GCF_001640805.2 Lates calcarifer | reverse complement strand
TTTACAGACATTCATCACTGTGGGGTGCGCTCGCCGCAGGACAGCAGCGACCTGTGCGTCTTGTAAACTGTCTGACTTCTCTGAGTTATCCACCATGTCTGGATTGACTCACATGCCAGCAGGTTGTGGTCAGTGACTAAGGTCCTCCTTCGCTCCCTCATGCATCCTGTCTCCTCTTAGAGCTACAGTATGTATGTGTTTGGTGTTTTTTTTTTCACTCTACAGTCAGAGCTAATGGACTTTTTCCCTTTGTGAATCAATTTCCTGTAACAGCTGGCTCTTAGTGGTGCATCCTGTCTTTTACAGAGAAACATCTTGTATTTGCACTTTCTGTGTCTGAATGTGGCCAAACACTGATGTGGCCACATTAAACACCTCTGTGTTTCCATGCACTTATGACCACTGGTTGTTGTTGATGTTATCTACACTGAACTGGATCATCTAAGGATGAAGGACTACCTTTAGAGCAAATCTAAAACTGGCAGAGACTGGAGGCGCCCTGGGTGCTCGTTACCCAATCATTTACAGAGCTGCACGAGACCTGATGACAAAATATGTTGTTGAGATGGGAGTTAAGCTGCACTTTAGTGTCTCCGGGGCTCGGGGGTGAGGGGATTCACAGCGTGACGCCTGAGGCCTCAAGACTCCCAGATGGGAGCGCCCCACGTCCAGCTTGTTGTGAAGGGCAGACCAACTTCCAGGCCCTGCTGTCTGTGCAGTCTGCACAGGCGGATGAAAACCATTAACCCCCTCCCCCCATACCACCAGCCCTACCCCCCTCTCCCTCTCTCCCTCTCAGAACAAAGCAGCTCAGCTGAGGTTTTCTAAACTGTACACTGCCCCTGCATGGCTGGATCTCCCCCCTCCTCCTCCTCCTCCTCCTCCTTCAAAAAACCACAAAAGTTTAGACTCATGACATTCTTCCTCTGGATGAAGTTTCATCTCTTGTTACAGTTTCTACTCGGATGGACTCTTTTAAACAGTTCTTAGTGGAGAAAAACAGAGGTCAGGAGTGTCTGAGGGGGGAAGAATAAACATGAGGGGAATATAAACAGTTCCTCCCTTGCTTTTGGAAGACTAGAGAAAAACCTATTAAACAGTAGAGACACCACAGATAACAGCAAAACTTCAATTCCCTGTGACACAATTAATTCTCCATTGCAGAATCCAGGCTTTACACTGTAAATGTACAACAAACACTACTGTAGAAAACTTTAATTATGAGAGTCACATGTGTGAGAAAATGGGTACAGTGGAAAATACACATTGTTGACACATTATAACAACAGATATATGCAAATACAAATATCTAAACATGTACTTAAGCATTGTCTAAGGTAAATTAATCCTGTTTTTTTAACGCCACTTACCTCAGCTTGTAGTACATTTGCAGCACGGAGGTAAAACCAAAGCAGCAGAGACCACAGGCCAGGGTGAGGAGCTGGGGTAACATTCTGGTATCTGCAAACTACCGCCCCCCCAAAAAGTATAAGTTCAGAAAACTAACTCTCTACACGAGCTCCGCGTCCTGACAGTAAAAAAAAAGTTAGAATCAACACAACAAGGCTCGATGCAACTCCGCTCTGTTTTTAAAAGCGTGGCAGAAAACTTGGTGGTATCCACATGGACACTTCGAGCGCAGCAGACAACTTTTTTCTCTCTCTCTCTCTCTGCACAAAAGCGACTCCCCTCAGAGCTGAGCTGAAAACAACCAACACAACCCTAAAGTCATCAGGTGGCTGTGACAAACGCTCAGCTGCTGCTCGCTAAAGCTTCATAGTTTGGCCTCTTTTCCCTTCAGTGGGATTGTCTGTAGAGTGTGTGGACGTGGTCAGAGAGAGAGAGAGAAAGAGAGGGAGGAGAGACAGAGAGAGAGAGAGAGATGGATTTTCCTCTGGGTCCTCCTCCAGATGTGCAGACGTCATTTTTTTCACGGTTGCGTGACGACAGCGGGCCAGATTATCAGTGTATCGATCAATGATAGAAAGACTCAGATATTATCAGAGGTAGAAGCCGTGCTTTTTTTTTCTTTAAAAAAAAAAAAAAAAAACTTAATTCCTCAGAATAAAAATACTCCATTACATGTAAACGTCGTGCATTCAAAATAATGCTATAAAAAGTAAAATTTGACTTTGCACCATTCAGTGTTATATTTATTTTTGGTGCATTAATATATAAAAGGGATCTCAATGTAATTTTGACAACTTTTTTTTATACTTTTAGGTAGTTTTCTACATCAATGCATCATATTTCTTCTATTGCTGTCGAAATTTGGTGCAACAGTGGTTTAAAGTAACTTTAAATGAAAATACTGTACTCAAAATAAACAAGCAGAGTACTTGCATATATGTACTTAGTTACTGTAGTCTTTGAGAGGAGCCCAGGAAGTCCTTTTTTTGTGAATTAAAACTGATGTTAGACACTGACACCTTGTGTTTGGAAATAAACATTTCACCTTTTAGACTCCCTTCAGACTTTGGCCGCGCCCTGTATTAATGTATGAATTTACAGTGTTATAAATAAGATTAGAACTGTGTTGAAACATTTGAAGGAGAATAATGTGTATTTTTTATGAATGAAAGAAAACAGTTTGACATCACAAGCCCGCCCCCTCCTGTCATGAGCTAAAATATACGGAAGTAGTTCAGAACTTGTCAACAAGAAAGGCCGACTGACATGGTAACGTACTTGGCTCCTGTTTCTTTCTTTTAAAACCATTTTATTGCCTTTTTGCCGCTTCTAACCTACATGTTATGGTTTCTTTGGGTACTAAAACACTAAGTGTCGTGGTCGAAGCCGTTTTCTTGTGGTGTCGCGGCCCAGAAGAAGCGAATAAACGAAGAGGGACGTTAGGATGTTAGCGGTTAGCTCGCCAGGAAGCTAGCTGTTAAAAGACGCTCTAAAGACGACGAGCAGCTGCTCCCTCCTTCTCCCTCAAACCGAAACTAACTCAGCGTTATCTCAGGACATTATGTAAACTTGAAGGGAACAAAACGAGCTGTTAATCGACCTGAGCCCGATAGTCAGATAGTTTTACTTTACCGGGAATTATAGAAAGACTTTGAAACAGTTTATTTTTATCTCGGAAATGGTGGCCATCCTGGCGTCATTGTTGAGAAGATTATAGGAAGGAAATCCATGTGTGTGTGCTGCGTATGTGTGTAAATGTTGTGTAAGAGATCAAAATAACCTCAGTTTTCAAGAGCATAGAGATATATTAATTTCTATCCTGGATATATAACGATATTGAATTGAAGGACGTATAATTATGGCTACTTTTAATGCAGTGCTCACTTGTTTGGTGCTGTAACAATTGCTCTCGGGTAAAACAACTCATTTATTTGTTCTGGTCTGACAAGTATGTAATAATATTTTAAGTGGGCGCAGATAGACTGTAAAACAAATGCGTCAAAACATCAATGAAACGAACAAAATGGATTAGCATTATGAGTATTTTCTTTTATTGTTCAACCAATGGCTAAATACCCAAAAAGTAATTATAGAAGACTATTTTTAGTCTAATTTCCTTCCTTTAATTTATCTTCTTCCTCACTTTGCAGGTGAAGTCTTCCTGAATGAAATCTCCTAAGATGGCGCTTCTCTGACATTTTATTTCAATTTTTAAGTCTTCAGTTTTTTTTTTTTTGTTTTTTTTTTTTAAAATAATTTCCAGCTTTTTGGAGGAGAAACATTATCACAATGACAGTCACTTACAACCTCTGCCCTCCTGGTTTTCACCATATCAGGTGAGTGAATACACATACATTACATCTGTGCTGTTTTTGTGTACGTCTCTAAGGTTCCTGCTTTAAATGTTTATCAAGCAAAGGTCATGTTTGCACTTCTCTTGTCAGACAGCATTTACGATTTCAGCTGTTGTGATTAAACGCTGGCCTGACTTGTACCGTTTTTGCTTGTTTCCTCTGCAGTGTGCAGCCGTTTTGTGCCCGCCCTCTGTTCAGGTAAGGAAACAGCTAGTCAGCACTTTATCTCATGTTGTGTCCATGGGTACCATGGAAGGATTTTTCAATGTCACATTCTTTTTCATATCTTCCTGTAACCTACAATGTGTAATAGTAGTGGTAATAGCAGGCTGCAGGCAGAGCATATTTAACAGTACTTTCTTTACTTCCCTAAACACCTACTTTCACCTGTAGTTTGAAAACAGGTGTTAGGAGAGGGAAGAGTGATGTAATAAACTTTAAGCAGAAACAGTCAGGTTGCTGACATTTCATACACACCTTATTTGTTTTATCCATAAAGTAACACTTGACTTTTACATCTTAACCTGTGCGTCTTTTGTCTTGTTTATCTTAGCCCACTGCGGGCATTCACTTCAAGTCTTAGACAACCAAAGTGGGAGAGATCAGGAGTTCTGCTTACCACAGCTGGTCCTACCGCTTCGGCCCACCTATGACTGCTGGATCATCAAGGGTGTGGAGGGAGAACCTGTCGTTCTCAGGTAGAGATGCTGAGAGAATATAAAAGACCAGAGACACAGGATGTTGCTTTCAGAGTTCAAAGATGTTGAGTAGTTTGCTCCCAATTATTTGCTGTCAGTCAGATGTGGGATATCTTCTGGGTCAATTATAGACTGAGCTGAATATCATGTAAATATTTGCAGACCAGTTGTACATTGTATTAATTGTTTTTCTGGAGTACTTGATTATTTCTGTGGTAAGAATGTAATGTATTATGAGTGGCCTGGAAGTGGGGCAATATGAATAAAAATCAGTCTGTAAAATTAATTGAGAAACAGTTTGTGGATGAAAATAATCAGACAGGAAGGTCTGATGCAAAGGCCATAACACACCCAGAGATATTAAAAGGATCGATACAATACTGTAAATTTTATGACAGCATTTCTTACAGTTTATATTGTTCAACATTTGTCTCAAAGGTGCTGCAGTTTCTCTTAAAGTAAGGTTTTCAGTCCGCCTCCTATTGCCAATCCCCTCGTTTTTCTTACTTTAAATCTTTTTTTCAGCTTTTCCCAGTTTTCAGCTCGGTGTAGGAAGGAATGGGTGTCTATAAAATCATCAACTGGTGGTGAGCCGGTTGTCCTCTGCCGGCTCTAAGCTGCCGCCGCCCATGGAATTCCCAGGGGGGAATATTACAGTGATGCACCACTTCCTCCCGCATCTGTTTCCTGTGTCATCGTTTCTGTTGAGCTATGCCAGAGGTATGATGATGTGGTGTTTTTTTTCCATAAACATCTTTTTCTAAACTCTTGCAAAATGCTGTCCTCCTTGTGCCTTGTCAAAAAAATAAATGGCTCTGCATTTCTGCTGCATGTTTAAGTTTGTTCTCATCAAAGTATCTTAATTTGTTTTATCCCTTTCTGTTTCCGTACATTCAGACTCAGGTGAATGCCCAGTGACATCTTTTGAATGCCTGGGGGGTCGTTGTCTTCCCCTCTCCTGGCGCTGTAATGGCCAGGTGGAGTGTCTCGGTGAAGGTCCCTGGCATCGGCACTGATGAACAGGACTGCGATGCAGAAGTGGAAAACTCCACAACCCCCAAAGCGACGCAGCACACAGGCAGAGGAGACCCAAAGAGAAACATATACAGAGATAAACCATGACAGGGACTCGGACAGACATAAGCCAGTAGATAAAACTTGGAGCTCAGACAGGTCAGCTGAGAGAAATAGTGAGTCTGAACTGTGGCAGTCGATGAAGGACAGGGAGGAGGAGGAGTCCCAGGTGGATCGGAGAGCAACCTCAGACTCATAAGGAGATGGCCTGTGACAACCCACTCCCATCGAGTGCCTTGCGGAGGGCTCCTCCAAACACTTTATGGGACGTTCTCCCCTCCAGCCATTCGGAATTCTGCTCTGTACTGTGTCTGGACTCTGGACCCTCAGGACTCCAGGCACTCAGACTGGACCTGCAGCAGTTGGTGCTGGGACATGGGGACAGACTCACCATCTACAACAGAGAGCAAGGCAATGGGGACGTAATTAAAACTGTGAGTTTGCTTTAATTGGAAAATGTATCCAAACATTCACAGTTTTTTAAAAAGCATTATAAAACAGTTCTTATGGTAACATAATGTCCCTCTCTGGCATTTTACAGATCACCAGCACCTCCAATTACAAGTCAGTCCAAGTGGAATCCCACACTGGCCTGCTGTCGATGGTTTACGAGACACTTCCTGGCTCAGAGGGGAGCGGTTTTAACGCCACGTTCCACGTCGGGAGCTACTGCCCTCCATGGGAGGGTCGGTGTGGGGAGCATCAGGAGGTTGTTTCACCCAGGAGCAAAGGTGCGACGGGAAATGGGACTGCCCTGAGACGGGGAAGGATGAGGAGGGATGCAGAGGCTGCAGTCCGAACCAGTTTGCCTGTGGGATGACGGGACAGAGGGCGCTGCCGCCAGCCACTTCTCTGGCAGGCCCGTGTGTTACCCAGTCACAGAGAGATGCAACTACCAGCTGTACTGTGCCGATGGCAGCGACGAGCGGGACTGCACCGTGTGCCAGCCAGGGACCTTTCATTGTGACAGCGACAGGTCAGTGTGTGTGTTTTGTCTGTGTCAGTCTCTCTAAGGTACTTTCACACTGAAAACCTGATTATCTCATTGGCTCGGAGAGGACAGCTGTCTTGTTCCCAGATCTTTAGTGCTGTTGATTCTGAAAACAGCAGTAAACAAAACATCTCACCTCGTGGTCCATTCAGTAGCTTTTCTGGAGATTTTGACCACATTAAATTGCTTGTATCAGCAGGTTGTGTTTGCTGTTGCCATGGAGCTTTAGTTCAAACTTTTGGCCTTGAGGCGATTTCACCTCTAGGATGATTAAAGGCTGATGTTCAAAGCTTATTCATGACCTTGAAAACAGGATTTGACAAAACAGCCTCTCTTCAAGGTCCATTTAGTAGCTGTTCAGCTACTGGTTTGCTTGTTTTTATATGTTTTGTCAAATGGTTTGTGTCTTCATTGTGGTCAGGTTAGCTAAGTATCAGTGCAAGGTGTGTCTGGGTAATAATGTAAGTGTGTGAGTCAGAGGGTGTGTACAGAAACCTGACAACATGAGAGTTAAAATACATTTTTCTGAAGTACAGAACCTGGTTTTGGTTTACTTTGGTGGATTTACAGTTGGGTTGCACTCATGATGGTGTGAAGCAATTCTGTAAATGTTAAACCAATAAGAAGAAGTGCCTGAAAATGGGTACATATCACACATTCCCATTCTGTTGTATTCAGCATAATAAAAGTTTAATTTTAAACTTGAGAATGGAAAAAGGAGTTCTGTGACCCGTTAAGAGTAGTTACTCAGCTGCATATATAAGACTAAAAACCTCTTCATTATTATGTAACAAAACAACAAAAAATTGTGAAAGATGTTAATAAAATTCATGGTGAATTATTCAATGTATTGCATGTATTGAACTGAGAGCCCCAAACTTTAGGACACAACCTCACATTAACTAGTAAAATACTATACGTTCTAACACACTGTCACAGTATCTGGTGTGCTGTTACCATGCTTTACAATCTAATGGTTTTATTTTGGGTTAGGCATCCGGATGTGCTTTCATGCGCAACTGAGTCTCTCACTCATATTATTCCTGCATACTCTAACACACAAGTGGCCCATTGTTTGTCCCGTCTGCAGGTGCGTGTTTGAGAGCTGGCGCTGTGACGGCCAGGTGGACTGTAAGGACGGCACGGATGAGCTCAACTGCACCGTCATCCTGCCCCGCAAGGTCATCACCGCGGCAAACGGTTGGCAGCCTGGTCTGTGGACTCCTGCTGGTGATCGCCATGGGCTGCACCTGTAAACTGTATTCGCTCAGGACCAGGGAGTTACAGGTACAGGATCTTATCTCAGTTACAAACATGTTTGCTTCCCATGTTTCCCATCTTTGCCTTTTTGAGATTATTTTGATTCTCTTAACCAGCATAATGGGCTTTTTTGTGACTACTTCAGCCACATTTTGTGTTGATAATCTGAGACAGTGAGTCACGAGAGGCACACTTTGTTTTCCTAACTGCTAGCTTCAGCCGCTGCCAACACTACCAGACAGCACCTCTCAAACACCTCACAACCTCCCACAACACAGCCAGTACATATCGTACTCACTCGTTTCCCTCCTACCATAAAACTACCAGGTTGTTGTAAACAGTCCGCTTCCCACGTGTGATTTGTCTCAGCCAAATTTAAACTATCTTGCAGCATCTTTATGAAGTCAAAACATTCATGCAACAAGAATAAACCATGTGTGGTGTTTGGGTTGTAGCAATTATTGAGGGTAATTTAGTATAAGAAGTATGACAAAGGAGTGTATACTGTATCTGTTAAGAACCTCCACGACAAAAACCAAAACATGTTGGTAGTGTGTAACAAAGTGTCAGTGCGTATGAATGCATCTTAAACGTGTCTGTTTTCTTGCAGCATGTTTGCTCCAATCAGCCGTCAGGAAGCGGAGCTGATCCAGCAACAGGCTCCTCCATCCTACGGTCAGCTGATTGCCCAGGGCATCATCCCCCCGGTGGAGGACTTCCCCACAGAAAACCCCAACGAGGTGAGAGAGAGGAGCGTCACAAGAACAAGAATCTGCTTACAGGATGAATATGAGCTTTTTATCAGTGTCAGATAATCAATAACCCTAGAGTCATTTCAGCTGATAACTGTATAGTGTCCTGTTAAGTGCACAGCTTGCAGTGTTTTTGGAACATTTCTTACATTATCATTAGTACAGCTTGCATATTTCTATGCAGTTATTGACTGATACTTTTCTGGAAATTAGTTTGAAAAAGTGGGGTTTATATAGTCAGCATCCCAACGTCATGAAGGCAGAGGTTTAACACAGGCTCCTCCAGTGTTGGTTGCATTATGGATTGTTTGTAGCCTTACTGTTGCTAAGCTAGTGAGTTCATGTCTGTTTAGTCTCATTAAAGTGTTTAGGAAGCTCAGTTTTACCGACAGGAGTCTCTGATGGCCAAAAAATACCAGTGTCACAGAAAAACAACAAAAAAGTGTGGAGTCACCTTAGTTCATTTACGTACATGCAGGCTAAATTTCAGTCTTGCCTCCTTCACTTCAGTGTCCAGTGTTGAGCTGTGACACTGACTTATTTGTTTGCACCTAAATTTAAAGCACATGACAGTAATGTGGAAATCAAACGTAAGCTTGAGCCTCAAAGGACCGTAACAAATTAATGTAATGCTCTAGAGTTTGAATCAAAGGAGTCAGTATGAAAACACTCGCTCACAAACTGAAGATGGGGAGCACTGATGATAGAATTAGTCGTGGGAAAAGAGGCCACATTGCTGAGTTGCACAATCTTTGACTCTTCAGCACGTTGAGTACACTACAGTCCACAGTGGTTCTTGTCTCGTCTGTCCTGAAGTCATGTGCTCCACTTCAGCAGACTTATTAATCCCCAGCAGCAGACTGTGGCCTGAAGTAGTGTTGAGATAGAGCTAATGTGCTGTTGCCATGCAAGTTCACACTAAGGTGCTTTATTATTAGCTGGTGAGGACAGCAGAGGTGATGGAGGCAGACGGATTAACTGTATAAAACAAAGCATGTACTGATGGGAAATGCCCAAGCTGCCTGCTTGCTCTTTAAACTTGGATCAGTGTATTGTGAATACAAACCTTTGTAGTGCGGATGATTTTAATACCATTTAAGGAAATGGAGCAAGAGTTGTTGAGTGTATTTTGACTGATTTTCTCTTTTCCACTCTCTGTTTCTTCACCTGTTCCTCCATGTCAGACCTCGTCTCTGTCTCTGAGGGGAATTCTCCAGCTCCTCCGTCAGGATGCCTCCAGCTCCCCGCATCGCAGACGCAGGCCCCGATTTGTCCGCCGGGCCGTTCGCCGCATGAGGAGGTGGGGTCTCATCCCCAGACCTCCCTCCAGGCCGACTCAGGCATCAAGCTCCGGTCAGCAGCAGTCGGATGCCGCTCCCTCCGGTCAGGAACCAGCTCACTCCACTCCCACAAGCTCCTCGTCGGCTGTGGAGGCAGTCAACCAGCCGGTGCCTCAGAAACTTGGCTTGTTGGCTCAGTCAGAGCAGCAGCAGCAGCAGCAGGAAGCACCACCTCCTCTACTGCCGCTTCCCCCTCCGCCTGTCTCCTCTCCGCCTCCACCTCCGTATGCTCCCCCAGCTCCTCCCACGGCCGCCCTTCACACTCCTCCTGTAGCCGTCCCTCCGAGCAGCCCCTCTCTGGCCTCCATCTTCCACACGCTGGGCCTGAGCATCTCCCTCTTCAGAGCCTCGCCTTCTTCCTCCTCCACCAACTCCATGCCCCTCTCCGCCTCCCCGTCTTTCTCCTCGTCCTCTTCAGATGACGAGGTGCTGCTTATCCCCCTCTCTGAAGACACCACTTCAGAGGATGATGTGCCCATGCTCACCTGAATGACTTCCGCACCCACCCAATACTCCACACCACTCCTTTTTCCCCCGACACACTGATAACTGAAACCCAGTCTTTCCACATTTGTTTGAACTTAAGCACAGGAGTGGCCCACAGCGAGACTCACCCTCACTGTGCAAGTCTGGTGCCTTTTGAAATTGCTTTGAGTTGGATTTATTGACTTATGGAATCAAGTATTTGACCATTTTTAAAGACTTCCTTAAGAAAGTGTAAGTTTTAGACGAAAAGCATGGCTGATGTATGCTGGCGAGTAAGTGTAGGTGAGTGTTGGTTGTGCACTTAATTAACGCTGGGCTGCACATTGAAGGTAAACTTTTTGCACAGAAGAATCTTCCCTATCCAGATACTGAGGCAGGCTACTGTCAGTTGAATGATTAGAGTTTTTATGATGGAAAATAATTGTGTTTGTATGGCTGCAACATGCATTTGCATTTGCTTACATAGACAGTGGAGTATGTTTGTAGATGTGGATTGTCCCCACATACTTCTGCCACTTGCATCCAGTCTCACGTTATATCACAGATATTATAGAAAAAAAAAACATTTCCCCTATTTAAGTGCCTTTGAGGAGTTTCCTGTAGATGGCTGGAGGTGATTGAGATGATTCCTGAGTTACACACTGCACACGAAAACACACAAAGGCACGTTTTCCTTACATCACAGCACGCATCGACACATCAGTGACTTTTTATTATAACGAAAAGAGATGCATGTCTACTCTGCAAGCTGGCAATAACTTTTTGGGACCCCTGTTTTAGTGCACATCGATTGCAACGTAACATATATGCGTGTTAAAGTACACACACGTGTACACTTCCTAAGTGAATGTATGTAATCTACAAAAGCAAACGTGTCAAAAGACAATCTCTCTGGTGCCTGATTTTAGATGTGTGTGTGTGTGTGTGTGTAGTGTGCACAGGAAGATAAGGCGCCCTGGTGATGAAAGGGGCCCCGAAATCACAAAATAACCTCAACTTGAATCTTCAGCCCCTGAGGGGAATTGATCGCATTCTGTCACATTTTGACACAACAGACTTGTGGTGTGCCATTTGTATTGTTGTAATTTTATGGAGTTTTTATTTCTGCAAGTTACTTATCTTTTGTTTTTCTCTTTCGGTTGTTCTCCTTGCTTTGTTGAATGTACTAGGGTCGATGTGGACTAGCCAGAAGTTTTAAATTTGCAGTGTAATGAGATAAATAAGAGAGAAAGTGATTTTATGATTTATTAGGGTCAACTTCACTGTATATAAGTAAAAATGTGGCTGAGATTAAACAATTTGCACTTTTAGGTTTTGTGTATTGTCTGTGTTTTTTAAGCAAGTGTGTGCGCGGCTGACACCTCAGTAACAGATGAAAGAGCTGTCGCTTTGTGCTTTGTATTCAAAACTCCTGTAGAAATTCACAGACTCCTGAAAGAGCTCCTCAGTTGGTGTCCTGGAGAGAAGCTGATCATCACTGGTGCACAGGATAAAGGTGAGTGCAGAGAAAATCAAGCTGTACCATTGAACACTGAAACTACATGGAGAGACTGATGTTGCATCAACCTTCAAGGTAATTATAATGATTAATTAATAACTAATTAATAGTTCAGTGCTGCAGGTAAGTGACTGCTGAATTTCACTTTACATTTAGCAGCTGCTTTGGCAGGCACACAGCCTAGTTTTTTCACAGCAAAGTCAGACCCCACAGATAAAAAGTAGTCCATGATAATCTTTGAATTATATTGAGTTACTGTGTGTTTTATGTATATTTTATTATTTGTAGAAAGTAGGAATCATACTGTGAGTCCAGTACATTACATGCACCTTTAAATGTCCTGATAGGTTTTGCACCATTATGAATACATTTTACCAACAAAAAAAAAGAAGAAAAAAAAAAAAGTTCCATCTTGACAAATGCTTGATATTGAAAAAGTGATTCAAAATAGGCCTCGGCCAGTAAACAAGAAAACTAAACAGACTGATAGCATGGCTTAAAACATTTTCTGCTGAGTCAGCTTGAATTCAGTAAGTACCCTCAACCTTTACATTTATTTTATTCAGTTAACTTTAGAATTTTGTTAACAATTATAAAAGTTTTACACTGCTGGGAAAACAATTCTGGTGGTGAAACGATTCAAAGAATTCGATTAAAAAACTACTCACTGTCGTCCTGTGTGACTTTTAAATAGGTTCCAGCCATAATTATGGCTTTACCTCCATCCCAGAGACTGTGGGTGGGGATGTTGGTGGTAATGGTGGTTGAGCTCCCTGGAGTCCTGCAGAAGTGCATCTTTGATGAGGTTTCTTCAGAGCGGTCAGAGCTGCACCCATCCACCCAGACAGCCCACCCAACGAGCCCAGACTCAGATCCCTGACCGGGCAAGAGCACCCGCCACCCTCTAAGCAACAAACCAATGGTGGAGGATGGAGGACAGTGAAGCCCCCTCCTGCCTCTCCACAGCCAATCAGGATCCACACCTGGATTCCAAGAGAGAACGACAACCTATCAGACGCAGAGAAAGACAGACTGAAGTCAGCAGTGGCCGAGGCTGTGAGGGTGGTGTCTTCTTTACTATCAGGTGAAAATGACACACACACACACACACACACACACACACACACACTTGCATACAGAGAGACTAATATGAATCAATTATTCTATGACCTTTTGATAGTGAACAGAGTACTGGGTCCTCTGCTGCTCAGCAGAGACGTCAACAAATACTGCAAGTTTATCTGGAGCAATTCAAGAAACACCAACTACAACAGGTGTGTATGCATTGATTTCCACAAATTCAAGTCAAAACAAAGTGTTCAAATTACAGTCATGAACAGTTACCTTTCTACATCACTTTTAAAGAGAAAGTGACGGGGGTTAGTAGAAATATTAGCACTGAAATGCTTTAGTTCTTTATTGTATCAGCCATCTTTTCCTCTGTCATTGAGCACTGTTAACTAAAGAGAAATGTCATGAAAGTGGATTTAAAAAGTAACAGATTTCTTCCTTCAGGTGTGGTCGAGCCAACAACAACTACAGGAGTGAGACCTGTCTGGATGTGACGGTAAGTATCAGTCTGAACGATTTTAACAGTATGAACCTGTATCTGTTCCTTTTCTATGAATGACACAGAAGCTCCTTAAAATCCATTGTTTGTCATCCCTGCTATGAACAGATCCCAGATGATCACCTGGTTGGATGTGACATTTACCCAGAGCCAGATTCACCTCGTAGGACTGTTCTCAGACCTGAAGGTGCTGGACTCCCTGACACTGACTTCCTGCTGTACCTCCACACACAGTCCACTGACAAGTGCAGAGCAGAGGTGAAGACATATGTCTGTACTGATGAAACCCTATTTTAGCTGCTTTTACTGTTTCTCATTCTACATGCTTTCTTTCTGTGCACACAGCCTGATGTGTTTGCCTACGCTGTCCACTGCCAGACAGACACCCATGGGCGACCTGTGGCTGGGGTGGTGGTCATCTGCAGACTGACAGAATCCACGTACAACCACCAGGCTACAGTACAGGTGTGATTTAATATTAATAATACATTTTTAAAATGAAATAAATGATGGTGCTATGGAACATAAGAAGTAGCAGCAATCATAATGAACCTGTGTCATTGTTTATTTTCCAGACTGTGATCCATGAGCTGTTTCATGCACTTGGTTTCTCTAAAGATCTCTTCCACACCTGGAGAGATTGTTCCTCCTCTTCTCAAGGTTTTTGAGCTCATTGTAATATCTTTTTTCACTGTACCTTTAATTAGCTTTTAAGTATTCACATTAAAACATGAAGATGATAACATAGAAATAGAAATATAGAAAGAAATAGAATTTAATACCTAACAAGAAAGATTAAAAAGAAGAACATAAAAAGAAGACTCAGAAAACTGTGTTGATTTGTGCTGCAGTGGGTGCTGGATGTTCACCTCGGGGGAAAGTGATTCACTCTGATGGATCGGGCCAGATGAGGATTTACACCCCGTCTGTCATCTCAGCTCTGCAGAGGCACTTGGCATCAACTGACCCTGAGCTCGGAGGGCCGCTGGAGAACCTGGTACTGAGCAGCTGAACTTCAACAAACTCTCTAACAGATTCAACAGAACCTCTCCTTGATCTGTCTCTAACTACCTGTCACCACATCTTCTCCCCTCAGGATGTACATCCAGGTAGAGTGTCCTCTCACTGGGAGTCCCGGGTCCTGCGGGGGTCCATCATGGCAGCGGTGCTGGAGGACTCCACCACAGTCCGGATCGACCCAATCACTTTAGCTGCGTTACAAGACACAGGCTGGTACACTGTCAACCTGAGCCGGGCACAGAGTCTGGTCTGGGGTGGGGTGGTAAGAGGGAATGAAGTGTGTAGATATTTTACCAAGAAATTACAAACAGAATAGTAGAAAACATCAGCTACAGTTTTAATTTAACTAAAATCACCTGACTTCTGAGTCGTAAAACTGTTTGAAGAAAAAATACATAATTTAATGACAATGTGTGTTTTTTGTAGGTGAAGGAGCCATGTTTGGCTCCCTGTCAACCTGCCAAGACAACTCCTCATTCTTTTTCTGCACTGGCAGGTTAATTTAAAATCACATATTTGTTCTCTACACAATGAATTTTTACATATATACTAATTTTTAAGAGGATTACAGGTTCCTTTTTTCTTTTCATGCCACATTTCTAGCACTAATGTTCATTTAATTTCTCTCAGTGGAGTTGGGTGTCATTTTCTTCACCTCCACAAGGGGAGTGCCAGACTGATCCATACCTGGAGGGATGTGGTGTGTTCAAACCCCTCAAAAATGCAGTAAGTTACATTCCTATCGTGATTTTCTTGAATCTCATCAAACATAATCACCCTTTGTACTAATTTTACATCTTTTCATTAGTTTCATAATGATGCACATTCTTTACATCTGCTCTGGATTTGGAGATTTCCAGCTCTATAAATCAGTAATATCTGTATTTTATGCATTTATTTGTATTATTCTGCCATTGCAGCACCAAATGTTCAGTCTTTTTCCTCTTGTCCTTCAGAGTGAATGCTCAAGGCAGACAGCTGGAGACGATTGGAGTGGGGAGATTTTGGGCCTCGACAGCCGTTGCTTCTTCTCCAACCTGACCACACAGGTGTGTGTGCATGTATGACAATGTTTTCTTACCTGTATCCTCTGTTTAACATTATTCTTTTCTCTCTCCACTTGTCTTTTACATCTATACATACATCAGTCTCTTGTGTCTAGCAGCTCTGTGGAGGGTCGCTGTTACAGACACAGGTGTACTGGACCAAACAGGTACCAAATCCAGGTGTATGGCTCTGAGTGGGTGGACTGTCCATCAGGGGACACAGTTCAGGTAAAAAACCACATATGATCCTGAATGTTAAAATATACTTTGATAGCAGCTACAAAAAATAATGAATGAATAAAGCACTAGAGCCACCTAGTGGTAGGTTTGATAACAACCTAAACTAGGCGCATCACGTGACCCACCTCTCAGGAACCTCTTAATTAAAGCAGGTGTGCTGAAGTGAGAGGACGCCACCGAGATAGTTCTCAACTTCGTTGCAGTTTCTTTAGATATTAACTTATTTAATGTATTTTTAAAGGCCTGTTTATTTTGAGTAACGTGTTTACAACAGTTAGCCAAAGCAGTTTAGCCTGAAGCAGCATCTGTCAGCAGCCATTTAAACCCCTGCACCTTCAAACTGTGAGTAACTACGCAACACAGCGTCTGTTTCGAATAAGTTTATCAATGTAATAACTACAGAAGCCGCAACAATTTTTTTATTTGCTTTATTTGCTTTAGCACTTTAGCCTCTAAGACTACCATGAGCTGAGAACCTACACAGACACATTAAGAAGTGAACTGTGCAAATGTTTGTTCATAATAAGCCCAGTAAAGCATCTCCAGCCATGATATGTAGCCTAATAAAGACTGTATGAAGAATATAGTAGAATAAAGTAGCAGTGGTATATATATATTGTACTATAGTGTATATAGTGATATGCTTTAAGTGATTTAATACAATGTATTATCTGCTTTTCTTTGTTTTTATTTTTCAGATAAAAGGATACCAGGGTTTAGTTTTCTGCCCTGACAGGAGGTTATGCCTGTACCCTGACATTAACCCTCCCTCAGATGATGTTAATACATTTCCCTCTTCTCACACAAGGCAAGTATGATTTTTAAAAATCACTCATATTAACCTGCATCATACTAACCTTACCTTACTGTTTTTTGTTAGTGAGACGTCTCCTTCAGCTCAGGACGGGACCTGGTCGACCCTCTCAGAGCTCGCTGTACCACAGCGCTCTGCTTCACTGCTGCTGTGTCCTCCTGCTCCTCTCACTGTTACAGGAAGTGTCTCTCCTGCAGAGTCAGGGTCCCACGGTCCCAGAGGATCACGGTAACCTTTAAAAGCTTTCAGTATAAACAAACAAGGAAACAGTAAATAAAACACCAACATAATAGAGATAAAGATGTAAATACTTACACTGGAAAACATATTGAGCTGATACTTCCACATTTTAACATATGTGCAGATAAATTATCTTGTTTCTCGGTATCAGGTTGAATTCTCTTGTTGTCATATGACCTGATAAAATATTACAAAACAAAGGAGGAAGTAGTAGTACGAGTTTAATAATGTATTAAACATTGATCATATAAAGTGGTGCCTAAATGTG
>NW_026117182.1:0-8245 GCF_001640805.2 Lates calcarifer | reverse complement strand
CTCGTAGAGACATGGGGCTGGCACCGTTGGAAAGCCCATCATAGAATTAGTGGGGGAGCATGTGGGTCTCGTGACTCTGCGACCACCACAGACAAAGCTATTCGCCAAAACCAAGTGCACCCCCTGGCACTTCTGGCTAAAACCCTCTATCATCCTCAGCCAGAGTGAATTCTCGCTAAGGCCGCACCCATATATGAGGCCCAGAGAGCATACAGAGTATATCTCAGCAACGCAAGCTCAGAGAGACTCGTGGCTGGTGCCGTTGGAAAGCCCATCGTGGAATTAGTGGGGAGCATGTGGTCTCATGACTCTGCGACCACCACAGACAAAGTTATTGGGCCAAATACAACTGCACCCCCCTCCATATCACTGTAGCTCGCTGACGCTAGCTCGTAGAGACATGGGCTGGCACCGTTGGAAAGCCCATCATAGAATTAGTGGGGGAGCATGTGGGTCTCGTGACTCTGCGACCACCACAGACAAAGTTATTGGGCCAAATACAACTGCACCCTCTATCTCTAACCCTAACCCTAACCCTAACCATACCCTAACGCAAGCTCAGAGAGACTCGTGGCTGGTGCCGTTGGAAAGCCCATCGTGGAATTAGTGGGGGAGCATGTGGGTCTCATGACTCTGCGACCACCACAGACAAAGTTATTGGGCCAAATACAACTGCACCCCCCCTCCATATCACTGTAGCTCGCTGACGCTAGCTCGTAGAGACATGGGGCTGGCACCGTTGGAAAGCCCATCATAGAATTAGTGGGGGAGCATGTGGGTCTCGTGACTCTGCGACCACCACAGACAAAGTTATTGGGCCAAATACAACTGCACCCTCTATCTCTAACCCTAACCCTAACCCTAACCATAACCCTAACGCAAGCTCAGAGAGACTCGTGGCTGGTGCCGTTGGAAAGCCCATCGTGGAATTAGTGGGGGAGCATGTGGGTCTCATGACTCTGCGACCACCACAGACAAAGTTATTGGGCCAAATACAACTGCACCCCCCCTCCATATCACTGTAGCTCGCTGACGCTAGCTCGTAGAGACATGGGGCTGGCACCGTTGGAAAGCCCATCATAGAATTAGTGGGGGAGCATGTGGGTCTCGTGACTCTGCGACCACCACAGACAAAGCTATTCGCCAAAACAACTGCACCCTCTATCTCTAACCCCTAACCCTAACCCTAACCATAACCCTAACGAAAGCTCAGAGAGACTCGTGGCTGGTGCCGTTGGAAAGCCCATCGTGGAATTAGTGGGGAGCATGTGGGTCTCATGACTCTGCGACCACCACAGACAAAGTTATTGGGCCAAATACAACTGCACCCCCCTCCATATCACTGTAGCTCGCTGACGCTAGCTCGTAGAGACATGGGCTGGCACCGTTGGAAAGCCCATCATAGAATTAGTGGGGAGCATGTGGGTCTCGTGACTCTGCGACCACCACAGACAAAGTTATTGGGCCAAAATACAACTGCACCCTCTATCTCTAACCCTAACCCTAACCCTAACCATAACCCTAACGCAAGCTCAGAGAGACTCGTGGCTGGTGCCGTTGGAAAGCCCATCGTGGAATTAGTGGGGAGCATGTGGGTCTCATGACTCTGCGACCACCACAGACAAAGTTATTGGGCCAAATACAACTGCACCCCCCCTCCATATCACTGTAGCTCGCTGACGCTAGCTCGTAGAGACATGGGGCTGGCACCGTTGGAAAGCCCATCATAGAATTAGTGGGGAGCATGTGGGTCTCGTGACTCTGCGACCACCACAGACAAAGCTATTCGCCAAAAACCAAGTGCACCCCCTGGCACTTCTGGCTAAAACCCTCTATCATCCTCAGCCAGAGTGAATTCTCGCTAAGGCCGCACCCATATATGAGGCCCAGAGAGCATACAGAGTATATCTCAGCAACGCAAGCTCAGAGAGACTCTGGCTGGTGCCGTTGGAAAGCCCATCGTGGAATTAGTGGGGGAGCATGTGGGTCTCATGACTCTGCGACCACCACAGACAAAGTTATTGGGCCAAATACAACTGCACCCCCCCTCCATATCACTGTAGCTCGCTGACGCTAGCTCGTAGAGACATGGGGCTGGCACCGTTGGAAAGCCCATCATAGAATTAGTGGGGGAGCATGTGGGTCTCGTGACTCTGCGACCACCACAGACAAAGTTAGCCAAATACAACTGCACCCTCTATCTCTAACCCTAACCCTAACCCTAACCATAACCCTAACGCAAGCTCAGAGAGACTCGTGGCTGGTGCCGTTGGAAAGCCCATCGTGGAATTAGTGGGGGAGCATGTGGGTCTCATGACTCTGCGACCACCACAGACAAAGTTATTGGGCCAAATACAACTGCACCCCCCCTCCATATCACTGTAGCTCGCTGACGCTAGCTCGTAGAGACATGGGGCTGGCACCGTTGGAAAGCCCATCATAGAATTAGTGGGGGAGCATGTGGGTCTCGTGACTCTGCGACCACCACAGACAAAGCTATTCGCCAAAACCAAGTGCACCCCCTGGCACTTCTGGCTAAAACCCTCTATCATCCTCAGCCAGAGTGAATTCTCGCTAAGGCCGCACCCATATATGAGGCCCAGAGAGCATACAGAGTATATCTCAGCAACGCAAGCTCAGAGAGACTCGTGGCTGGTGCCGTTGGAAAGCCCATCGTGGAATTAGTGGGGGAGCATGTGGTCTCATGACTCTGCGACCACCACAGACAAAGTTATTGGGCCAAATACAACTGCACCCCCCCTCCATATCACTGTAGCTCGCTGACGCTAGCTCGTAGAGACATGGGGCTGGCACCGTTGGAAAGCCCATCATAGAATTAGTGGGGAGCATGTGGGTCTCGTGACTCTGCGACCACCACAGACAAAGTTATTGGGCCAAATACAACTGCACCCTCTATCTCTAACCCTAACCCTAACCCTAACCATAACCCTAACGCAAGCTCAGAGAGACTCGTGGCTGGTGCCGTTGGAAAGCCCATCGTGGAATTAGTGGGGAGCATGTGGTCTCATGACTCTGCGACCACCACAGACAAAGTTATTGGGCCAAATACAACTGCACCCCCCCTCCATATCACTGTAGCTCGCTGACGCTAGCTCGTAGAGACATGGGGCTGGCACCGTTGGAAAGCCCATCATAGAATTAGTGGGGGAGCATGTGGGTCTCGTGACTCTGCGACCACCACAGACAAAGCTATTCGCCAAAAACCAAGTGCACCCCCTGGCACTTCTGGCTAAAACCCTCTATCATCCTCAGCCAGAGTGAATTCTCGCTAAGGCCGCACCCATATATGAGGCCCAGAGAGCATACAGAGTATATCTCAGCAACGCAAGCTCAGAGAGACTCGTGGCTGGTGCCGTTGGAAAGCCCATCGTGGAATTAGTGGGGGAGCATGTGGGTCTCATGACTCTGCGACCACCACAGACAAAGTTATTGGGCCAAATACAACTGCACCCCCCCTCCATATCACTGTAGCTCGCTGACGCTAGCTCGTAGAGACATGGGGCTGGCACCGTTGGAAAGCCCATCATAGAATTAGTGGGGGAGCATGTGGGTCTCGTGACTCTGCGACCACCACAGACAAAGCTATTCGCCAAAAACCAAGTGCACCCCTGGCACTTCTGGCTAAAACCCTCTATCATCCTCAGCCAGAGTGAATTCTCGCTAAACCCATATACCCAGAGAGCATACAGAGTATATCTCAGCAACGCAAGCTCAGAGAGACTCGTGGCTGGTGCCGTTGGAAAGCCCATCGTGGAATTAGTGGGGGAGCATGTGGTCTCATGACTCTGCGACCACCACAGACAAAGTTATTGGGCCAAATACAACTGCACCCCCCCTCCATATCACTGTAGCTCGCTGACGCTAGCTCGTAGAGACATGGGGCTGGCACCGTTGGAAAGCCCATCATAGAATTAGTGGGGGAGCATGTGGGTCTCGTGACTCTGCGACCACCACAGACAAAGTTATTGGCCAAATACAACTGCACCCTCTATCTCTAACCCTAACCCTAACCCTAACCATAACCCTAAAAGCTCAGAGAGACTCGTGGCTGGTGCCGTTGGAAAGCCCATCGTGGAATTAGTGGGGGAGCATGTGGGTCTCATGACTCTGCGACCACCACAGACAAAGTTATTGGGCCAAATACAACTGCACCCCCCCTCCATATCACTGTAGCTCGCTGACGCTAGCTCGTAGAGACATGGGCTGGCACCGTTGGAAAGCCCATCATAGAATTAGTGGGGAGCATGTGGGTCTCGTGACTCTGCGACCACCACAGACAAAGTTATTGGGCCAAATACAACTGCACCCTCTATCTCTAACCCTAACCCTAACCCTAACCATAACCCTAACGCAAGCTCAGAGAGACTCGTGGCTGGTGCCGTTGGAAAGCCCATCGTGGAATTAGTGGGGGAGCATGTGGGTCTCATGAC
Source organism: Lates calcarifer (assembly GCF_001640805.2). Classification (NCBI taxonomy): domain Eukaryota; kingdom Metazoa; phylum Chordata; class Actinopteri; family Centropomidae; genus Lates; species Lates calcarifer. The sequence continues at coordinate 3,794 of NW_026117182.1, read as the reverse complement.
TCTGCGACCACCACAGACAAAGTTATTGGGCCAAATACAACTGCACCCCCCCCTCCATATCACTGTAGCTCGCTGACGCTAGCTCGTAGAGACATGGGGCTGGCACCGTTGGAAAGCCCATCATAGAATTAGTGGGGAGCATGTGGGTCTCGTGACTCTGCGACCACCACAGACAAAGCTATTCGCCAAAAACCAAGTGCACCCCCTGGCACTTCTGGCTAAAACCCTCTATCATCCTCAGCCAGAGTGAATTCTCGCTAAGGCCGCACCCATATATGAGGCCCAGAGAGCATACAGAGTATATCTCAGCAACGCAAGCTCAGAGAGACTCGTGGCTGGTGCCGTTGGAAAGCCCATCGTGGAATTAGTGGGGGAGCATGTGGGTCTCATGACTCTGCGACCACCACAGACAAAGTTATTGGCCAAATACAACTGCACCCCCCTCCATATCACTGTAGCTCGCTGACGCTAGCTCGTAGAGACATGGGGCTGGCACCGTTGGAAAGCCCATCATAGAATTAGTGGGGAGCATGTGGGTCTCGTGACTCTGCGACCACCACAGACAAAGTTATTGGGCCAAATACAACTGCACCCTCTATCTCTAACCCTAACCCTAACCCTAACCATAACCCTAACGAAAGCTCAGAGAGACTCGTGGCTGGTGCCGTTGGAAAGCCCATCGTGGAATTAGTGGGGGAGCATGTGGGTCTCATGACTCTGCGACCACCACAGACAAAGTTATTGGGCCAAATACAACTGCACCCCCCCTCCATATCACTGTAGCTCGCTGACGCTAGCTCGTAGAGACATGGGGCTGGCACCGTTGGAAAGCCCATCATAGAATTAGTGGGGAGCATGTGGGTCTCGTGACTCTGCGACCACCACAGACAAAGCTATTCGCCAAAAACCAAGTGCACCCCCTGGCACTTCTGGCTAAACCCTCTATCATCCTCAGCCAGAGTGAATTCTCGCTAAACCCATATATGAGGCCCAGAGAGCATACAGAGTATATCTCAGCAACGCAAGCTCAGAGAGACTCGTGGCTGGTGCCGTTGGAAAGCCCATCGTGGAATTAGTGGGGGAGCATGTGGGTCTCATGACTCTGCGACCACCACAGACAAAGTTATTGGGCCAAATACAACTGCACCCCCCCTCCATATCACTGTAGCTCGCTGACGCTAGCTCGTAGAGACATGGGGCTGGCACCGTTGGAAAGCCCATCATAGAATTAGTGGGGAGCATGTGGGTCTCGTGACTCTGCGACCACCACAGACAAAGCTATTCGCCAAAACCAAGTGCACCCCCTGGCACTTCTGGCTAAAACCCTCTATCATCCTCAGCCAGAGTGAATTCTCGCTAAGGCCGCACCCATATATGAGGCCCAGAGAGCATACAGAGTATATCTCAGCAACGCAAGCTCAGAGAGACTCGTGGCTGGTGCCGTTGGAAAGCCCATCGTGGAATTAGTGGGGGAGCATGTGGTCTCATGACTCTGCGACCACCACAGACAAAGTTATTGGGCCAAATACAACTGCACCCCCCCTCCATATCACTGTAGCTCGCTGACGCTAGCTCGTAGAGACATGGGGCTGGCACCGTTGGAAAGCCCATCATAGAATTAGTGGGGGAGAGCATGGGTCTCGTGACTCTGCGACCACCACAGACAAAGTTATTGGGCCAAATACAACTGCACCCTCTATCTCTAACCCTAACCCTAACCCTAACCATAACCCTAACGCAAGCTCAGAGAGACTCGTGGCTGGTGCCGTTGGAAAGCCCATCGTGGAATTAGTGGGGGAGCATGTGGGTCTCATGACTCTGCGACCACCACAGACAAAGTTATTGGGCCAAATACAACTGCACCCCCCCTCCATATCACTGTAGCTCGCTGACGCTAGCTCGTAGAGACATGGGGCTGGCACCGTTGGAAAGCCCATCATAGAATTAGTGGGGGAGCATGTGGGTCTCGTGACTCTGCGACCACCACAGACAAAGCTATTCGCCAAAAACAACTGCACCCTCTATCTCTAACCCTAACCCTAACCCTAACCATTAACCCTAACGCAAGCTCAGAGAGACTCGTGGCTGGTGCCGTTGGAAAGCCCATCGTGGAATTAGTGGGGGAGCATGTGGGTCTCATGACTCTGCGACCACCACAGACAAAGTTATTGGGCCAAATACAACTGCACCCCCCCTCCATATCACTGTAGCTCGCTGACGCTAGCTCGTAGAGACATGGGGCTGGCACCGTTGGAAAGCCCATCATAGAATTAGTGGGGGAGCATGTGGTCTCGTGACTCTGCGACCACCACAGACAAAGCTATTCGCCAAAAACCAAGTGCACCCCCTGGCACTTCTGGCTAAAACCCTCTATCATCCTCAGCCAGAGTGAATTCTCGCTAAGGCCGCACCCATATATGAGGCCCAGAGAGCATACAGAGTATATCTCAGCAACGCAAGCTCAGAGAGACTCGTGGCTGGTGCCGTTGGAAAGCCCATCGTGGAATTAGTGGGGGAGCATGTGGGTCTCATGACTCTGCGACCACCACAGACAAAGTTATTGGGCCAAATACAACTGCACCCCCCTCCATATCACTGTAGCTCGCTGACGCTAGCTCGTAGAGACATGGGGCTGGCACCGTTGGAAAGCCCATCATAGAATTAGTGGGGAGCATGTGGGTCTCGTGACTCTGCGACCACCACAGACAAAGTTATTGGCCAAATACAACTGCACCCTCTATCTCTAACCCTAACCCTAACCCTAACCATAACCCTAACGCAAGCTCAGAGAGACTCGTGGCTGGTGCCGTTGGAAAGCCCATCGTGGAATTAGTGGGGAGCATGTGGGTCTCATGACTCTGCGACCACCACAGACAAAGTTATTGGGCCAAATACAACTGCACCCCCTCCATATCACTGTAGCTCGCTGACGCTAGCTCGTAGAGACATGGGGCTGGCACCGTTGGAAAGCCCATCATAGAATTAGTGGGGGAGCATGTGGGTCTCGTGACTCTGCGACCACCACAGACAAAGCTATTCGCCAAAAACCAAGTGCACCCCTGGCACTTCTGGCTAAAACCCTCTATCATCCTCAGCCAGAGTGTTCTCGCTAAGGCCGCACCCATATATGAGGCCCAGAGAGCATACAGAGTATATCTCAGCAACGCAAGCTCAGAGAGACTCGTGGCTGGTGCCGTTGGAAAGCCCATCGTGGAATTAGTGGGGGAGCATGTGGTCTCATGACTCTGCGACCACCACAGACAAAGTTATTGGGCCAAATACAACTGCACCCCCCCTCCATATCACTGTAGCTCGCTGACGCTAGCTCGTAGAGACATGGGGCTGGCACCGTTGGAAAGCCCATCATAGAATTAGTGGGGGAGCATGTGGGTCTCGTGACTCTGCGACCACCACAGACAAAGCTATTCGCCAAAAACCAAGTGCACCCCCTGGCACTTCTGGCTAAAACCTCTATCATCCTCAGCCAGAGTGAATTCTCGCTAAGGCCGCACCCATATATGAGGCCCAGAGAGCATACAGAGTATATCTCAGCAACGCAAGCTCAGAGAGACTCGTGGCTGGTGCCGTTGGAAAGCCCATCGTGGAATTAGTGGGGGAGCATGTGGGTCTCATGACTCTGCGACCACCACAGACAAAGTTATTGGGCCAAATACAACTGCACCCCCCCTCCATATCACTGTAGCTCGCTGACGCTAGCTCGTAGAGACATGGGGCTGGCACCGTTGGAAAGCCCATCATAGAATTAGTGGGGAGCATGTGGGTCTCGTGACTCT
>NW_026117181.1:0-19437 GCF_001640805.2 Lates calcarifer | reverse complement strand
CTCGTGGCTGGTGCCGTTGGAAAGCCCATCGTGGAATTAGTGGGGGAGCATGTGGGTCTCATGACTCTGCGACCACCACAGACAAAGTTATTGGGCCAAATACAACTGCACCCCCCCTCCATATCACTGTAGCTCGCTGACGCTAGCTCGTAGAGACATGGGGCTGGCACCGTTGGAAAGCCCATCATAGAATTAGTGGGGGAGCATGTGGGTCTCGTGACTCTGCGACCACCACAGACAAAGTTATTGGCCAAATACAACTGCACCTCTATCTCTAACCCTAACCCTAACCTAACCATAAAACGCAAGCTCAGAGAGACTCGTGGCTGGTGCCGTTGGAAAGCCCATCGTGGAATTAGTGGGGGAGCATGTGGGTCTCATGACTCTGCGACCACCACAGACAAAGTTATTGGGCCAAATACAACTGCACCCCCCCTCCATATCACTGTAGCTCGCTGACGCTAGCTCGTAGAGACATGGGGCTGGCACCGTTGGAAAGCCCATCATAGAATTAGTGGGGGAGCATGTGGGTCTCGTGACTCTGCGACCACCACAGACAAAGCTATTCGCCAAAAACCAAGTGCACCCCTGGCACTTCTGGCTAAAACCCTCTATCATCCTCAGCCAGAGTGAATTCTCGCTAAGGCCGCACCCATATATGAGGCCAGAGAGCATACAGAGTATATCTCAGCAACGCAAGCTCAGAGAGACTCGTGGCTGGTGCCGTTGGAAAGCCCATCGTGGAATTAGTGGGGAGCATGTGGGTCTCATGACTCTGCGACCACCACAGACAAAGTTATTGGGCCAAATACAACTGCACCCCCCCTCCATATCACTGTAGCTCGCTGACGCTAGCTCGTAGAGACATGGGGCTGGCACCGTTGGAAAGCCCATCATAGAATTAGTGGGGGAGCATGTGGGTCTCGTGACTCTGCGACCACCACAGACAAAGTTATTGGCCAAATACAACTGCACCCTCTATCTCTAACCCTAACCCTAACCTAACCATAACCCTAACGCAAGCTCAGAGAGACTCGTGGCTGGTGCCGTTGGAAAGCCCATCGTGGAATTAGTGGGGGAGCATGTGGGTCTCATGACTCTGCGACCACCACAGACAAAGTTATTGGGCCAAATACAACTGCACCCCCCTCCATATCACTGTAGCTCGCTGACGCTAGCTCGTAGAGACATGGGGCTGGCACCGTTGGAAAGCCCATCATAGAATTAGTGGGGGAGCATGTGGGTCTCGTGACTCTGCGACCACCACAGACAAAGCTATTCGCCAAAAACCAAGTGCACCCCCTGGCACTTCTGGCTAAAACCTCTATCATCCTCAGCCAGAGTGAATTCTCGCTAAGGCCGCACCCATATATGAGGCCCAGAGAGCATACAGAGTATATCTCAGCAACGCAAGCTCAGAGAGACTCGTGCTGGTGCCGTTGGAAAGCCCATCGTGGAATTAGTGGGGGAGCATGTGGGTCTCATGACTCTGCGACCACCACAGACAAAGTTATTGGGCCAAATACAACTGCACCCCCCTCCATATCACTGTAGCTCGCTGACGCTAGCTCGTAGAGACATGGGGCTGGCACCGTTGGAAAGCCCATCATAGAATTAGTGGGGAGCATGTGGGTCTCGTGACTCTGCGACCACCACAGACAAAGCTATTCGCCAAAAACCAAGTGCACCCCTGGCACTTCTGGCTAAAACCCTCTATCATCCTCAGCCAGAGTGAATTCTCGCTAACCCATATATGAGGCCCAGAGAGCATACAGAGTATATCTCAGCAACGCAAGCTCAGAGAGACTCGTGGCTGGTGCCGTTGGAAAGCCCATCGTGGAATTAGTGGGGAGCATGTGGGTCTCATGACTCTGCGACCACCACAGACAAAGTTATTGGGCCAAATACAACTGCACCCCCCTCCATATCACTGTAGCTCGCTGACGCTAGCTCGTAGAGACATGGGGCTGGCACCGTTGGAAAGCCCATCATAGAATTAGTGGGGGAGCATGTGGGTCTCGTGACTCTGCGACCACACAGACAAAGTTATTGGCCAAATACAACTGCACCCTCTATCTCTAACCCTAACCCTAACCCTAACCATAACGCAAGCTCAGAGAGACTCGTGGCTGGTGCCGTTGGAAAGCCCATCGTGGAATTAGTGGGGGAGCATGTGGGTCTCATGACTCTGCGACACCACAGACAAAGTTATTGGGCCAAATACAACTGCACCCCCCCCATATCACTGTAGCTCGCTGACGCTAGCTCGTAGAGACATGGGCTGGCACCGTTGGAAAGCCCATCATAGAATTAGTGGGGAGCATGTGGGTCTCGTGACTCTGCGACCACCACAGACAAAGGGGCCAAAGCACCCTCTAGCTCAGAGAGACTCGTGGCTGGTGCCGTTGGAAAGCCCATCGTGGAATTAGTGGGGGAGCATGTGGGTCTCATGACTCTGCGACCAACAGACAAAGTTATTGGGCCAAATACAACTGCACCCCCCCTCCATATCACTGTAGCTCGCTGACGCTAGCTCGTAGAGACATGGGGCTGGCACCGTTGGAAAGCCCATCATAGAATTAGTGGGGAGCATGTGGGTCTCGTGACTCTGCGACCACCACAGACAAAGCTATTCGCCAAAGCACCCCTGGCACTTCTGGCTAAAACCCTCTATCATCCTCAGCCAGAGTGAATTCTCGCTAAGGCCGCACCATATATGAGGCCCAGAGAGCATACAGAGTATATCTCAGCAACGCTCAGAGAGACGTGGCTGGTGCCGTTGGAAAGCCCATCGTGAATTAGTGGGGGAGCATGTGGGTCTCATGACTCTGCGACCACCACAGACAAAGTTATTGGGCCAAATACAACTGCACCCCCCCTCCATATCACTGTAGCTCGCTGACGCTAGCTCGTAGAGACATGGGGCTGGCACCGTTGGAAAGCCCATCATAGAATTAGTGGGGGAGCATGTGGGTCTCGTGACTCTGCGACCACCACAGACAAAGTTATTGGGCCAAATACAACTGCACCCTCTATCTCTAACCCTAACCCTAACCCTAACCATAACCCTAACGCAAGCTCAGAGAGACTCGTGGCTGGTGCCGTTGGAAAGCCCATCGTGGAATTAGTGGGGAGCATGTGGGTCTCATGACTCTGCGACCACCACAGACAAAGTTATTGGGCCAAATACAACTGCACCCCCCTCCATATCACTGTAGCTCGCTGACGCTAGCTCGTAGAGACATGGGGCTGGCACCGTTGGAAAGCCCATCATAGAATTAGTGGGGGAGCATGTGGGTCTCGTGACTCTGCGACCACCACAGACAAAGCTATTCGCCAAAAAACCAAGTGCACCCCCTGGCACTTCTGGCTAAAACCCTCTAACCTCAGCCAGAGTGAATTCTCGCTAAGGCCGCACCCATATATGAGGCCAGAGAGCATACAGAGTATATCTCAGCAACGCAAGCTCAGAGAGACTCGTGGCTGGTGCCGTTGGAAAGCCCATCGTGGAATTAGTGGGGGAGCATGTGGGTCTCATGACTCTGCGACCACCACAGACAAAGTTATTGGGCCAAATACAACTGCACCCCCCTCCATATCACTGTAGCTCGCTGACGCTAGCTCGTAGAGACATGGGGCTGGCACCGTTGGAAAGCCCATCATAGAATTAGTGGGGGAGCATGTGGGTCTCGTGACTCTGCGACCACCACAGACAAGTTATGGGCAAATACAACTGCACCCTCTATCTCTAACCCTAACCCTAACCTAACCATATAACGCAAGCTCAGAGAGACTCGTGGCTGGTGCCGTTGGAAAGCCCATCGTGGAATTAGTGGGGGAGCATGTGGGTCTCATGACTCTGCGACCACCACAGACAAAGTTATTGGGCCAAATACAACTGCACCCCCTCCATATCACTGTAGCTCGCTGACGCTAGCTCGTAGAGACATGGGGCTGGCACCGTTGGAAAGCCCATCATAGAATTAGTGGGGGAGCATGTGGGTCTCGTGACTCTGCGACCACCACAGACAAAGCTATTCGCCAAAAACCAAGTGCACCCCCTGGCACTTCTGGCTAAAACCCTCTATCATCCTCAGCCAGAGTGAATTCTCGCTAAGGCCGCACCCATATATGAGGCCCAGAGAGCATACAGAGTATATCTCAGCAACGCAAGCTCAGAGAGACTCGTGCTGGTGCCGTTGGAAAGCCCATCGTGGAATTAGTGGGGGAGCATGTGGCTCTCATGACTCTGCGACCACCACAGACAAAGTTATGGGCCAAATACAACTGCACCCCCCTCCATATCACTGTAGCTCGCTGACGCTAGCTCGTAGAGACATGGGGCTGGCACCGTTGGAAAGCCCATCATAGAATTAGATGTGGGTCTCGTGACTCTGCGACCACACAGACAAAGTTATTGGGCCAAATACAACTGCCCTCTATCTCTAACCCTAACCCTAACCCTGAAAGCTCAGAGAGACTCGTGGCTGGTGCCGTTGGAAAGCCCATCGTGGAATTAGTGGGGAGCATGTGGGTCTCATGACTCTGCGACCACCACAGACAAAGTTATTGGGCCAAATACAACTGCACCCCCCTCATATCACTGTAGCTCGCTGACGCTAGCTCGTAGAGACATGGGGCTGGCACCGTTGGAAAGCCCATCATAGAATTAGTGGGGGAGCATGTGGGTCTCGTGACTCTGCGACCACCACAGACAAAGTTATTGGGCCAAAACAACTGCACCCTCTATCTCTAACCCTAACCCTAACCCTAACCATAACCAACGCAAGCTCAGAGAGACTCGTGGCTGGTGCCGTTGGAAAGCCCATCGTGGAATTAGTGGGGGAGCATGTGGGTCTCATGACTCTGCGACCACCACAGACAAAGTTATTGGGCCAAATACAACTGCACCCCCCCTCCATATCACTGTAGCTCGCTGACGCTAGCTCGTAGAGACATGGGGCTGGCACCGTTGGAAAGCCCATCATAGAATTAGTGGGGGAGCATGTGGGTCTCGTGACTCTGCGACCACCACAGACAAAGCTATTCGCCAAAAACAAGTGCACCCCCTGGCACTTCTGGCTAAAACCCTCTATCATCCTCAGCCAGAGTGAATTCTCGCTAAGGCCGCACCCATATATGAGGCCCAGAGAGCATACAGAGTATATCTCAGCAACGCAAGCTCAGAGAGACTCCTGGCTGGTGCCGTTGGAAAGCCCATCGTGGAATTAGTGGGGGAGCATGTGGTCTCATGACTCTGCGACCACCACAGACAAAGTTATTGGGCCAAATACAACTGCACCCCCCTCCATATCACTGTAGCTCGCTGACGCTAGCTCGTAGAGACATGGGGCTGGCACCGTTGGAAAGCCATCATAGAATTAGTGGGGGAGCATGTGGGTCTCGTGACTCTGCGACCACCACAGACAAAGTTATTGGGCCAAATACAACTGCACCCTCTATCTCTAACCCTAACCCTAACCCTAACCATAACCCTAACGCAAGCTCAGAGAGACTCGTGGCTGGTGCCGTTGGAAAGCCCATCGTGGAATTAGTGGGGGAGCATGTGGGTCTCATGACTCTGCGACCACCACAGACAAAGTTATTGGGCCAAATACAACTGCACCCCCCCTCCATATCACTGTAGCTCGCTGACGCTAGCTCGTAGAGACATGGGGCTGGCACCGTTGGAAAGCCCATCATAGAATTAGTGGGGGAGCATGTGGGTCTCGTGACTCTGCGACCACCACAGACAAAGCTATTCGCCAAAAACCAAGTGCACCCCCGGCACTTCTGGCTAAAACCCTCTATCATCCTCAGCCAGAGTGAATTCTCGCTAAGGCCGCACCCATATACCCAGAGAGCATACAGAGTATATCTCAGCAACGCAAGCTCAGAGAGACTCGTGGCTGGTGCCGTTGGAAAGCCCATCGTGGAATTAGTGGGGAGCATGTGGGTCTCATGACTCTGCGACCACCACAGACAAAGTTATTGGGCCAAATACAACTGCACCCCCCCCTCCATATCACTGTAGCTCGCTGACGCTAGCTCGTAGAGACATGGGGCTGGCACCGTTGGAAAGCCCATCATAGAATTAGTGGGGAGCATGTGGGTCTCGTGACTCTGCGACCACCACAGACAAAGCTATTCGCCAAAAACCAAGTGCACCCCCTGGCACTTCTGGCTAAAACCCTCTATCATCCTCAGCCAGAGTGAATTCTCGCTAAGGCCGCACCCATATATGAGGCCCAGAGAGCATACAGAGTATATCTCAGCAACGCAAGCTCAGAGAGACTCGGCTGGTGCCGTTGGAAAGCCCATCGTGGAATTAGTGGGGGCATGTGGGTCTCATGACTCTGCGACCACCACAGACAAAGTTATTGGGCCAAATACAACTGCACCCCCCCTCCATATCACTGTAGCTCGCTGACGCTAGCTCGTAGAGACATGGGGCTGGCACCGTTGGAAAGCCCATCATAGAATTAGTGGGGGAGCATGTGGGTCTCGTGACTCTGCGACCACCACAGACAAAGTTATTGGGCCAAATACAACTGCACCCTCTATCTCTAACCCTAACCCTAACCCTAACCATAACCTAACGCAAGCTCAGAGAGACTCGTGGCTGGTGCCGTTGGAAAGCCCATCGTGGAATTAGTGGGGGAGCATGTGGGTCTCATGACTCTGCGACCACCACAGACAAAGTTATTGGGCCAAATACAACTGCACCCCCCCCTCCATATCACTGTAGCTCGCTGACGCTAGCTCGTAGAGACATGGGGCTGGCACCGTTGGAAAGCCCATCATATAGAATTAGTGGGGGAGCATGTGGGTCTCGTGACTCTGCGACCACCACAGACAAAGCTATTCGCCAAAAACCAAGTGCACCCCCTGGCACTTCTGGCTAAAACCCTCTATCATCCTCAGCCAGAGTGAATTCTCGCTAAGGCCGCACCCATATATGAGGCCCAGAGAGCATACAGAGTATATCTCAGCAACGCAAGCTCAGAGAGACTCGTGGCTGGTGCCGTTGGAAAGCCCATCGTGGAATTAGTGGGGGAGCATGTGGGTCTCATGACTCTGCGACCACCACAGACAAAGTTATTGGGCCAAATACAACTGCACCCCCCCTCCATATCACTGTAGCTCGCTGACGCTAGCTCGTAGAGACATGGGGCTGGCACGTTGGAAAGCCCATCATAGAATTAGTGGGGGAGCATGTGGGTCTCGTGACTCTGCGACCACCACAGACAAAGTTATTGGGCCAAATACAACTGCACCCTCTATCTCTAACCCTAACCCTAACCCTAACCATAACCCTAACGGCTCAGAGAGACTCGTGGCTGGTGCCGTTGGAAAGCCCATCGTGGAATTAGTGGGGAGCATGTGGGTCTCATGACTCTGCGACCACCACAGACAAAGTTATTGGGCCAAATACAACTGCACCCCCCTCCATATCACTGTAGCTCGCTGACGCTAGCTCGTAGAGACATGGGGCTGGCACCGTTGGAAAGCCCATCATAGAATTAGTGGGGGAGCATGTGGGTCTCGTGACTCTGCGACCACCACAGACAAAGCTATTCGCCAAAAACCAAGTGCACCCCCTGGCACTTCTGGCTAAAACCCTCTATCATCCTCAGCCAGAGTGAATTCTCGCTAAGGCCGCACCCATATATGAGGCCCAGAGAGCATACAGAGTATATCTCAGCAACGCAAGCTCAGAGAGACTCGTGGCTGGTGCCGTTGGAAAGCCCATCGTGGAATTAGTGGGGGAGCATGTGGGTCTCATGACTCTGCGACCACCACAGACAAAGTTATGGGGCCAAATACAACTGCACCCCCCCTCCATATCACTGTAGCTCGCTGACGCTAGCTCGTAGAGACATGGGGCTGGCACCGTTGGAAAGCCCATCATAGAATTAGTGGGGGAGCATGTGGGTCTCGTGACTCTGCGACCACCACAGACAAAGTTATTGGGCCAAATACAACTGCACCCTCTATCTCTAACCCTAACCCTAACCCTAACCATAACCCTAACGCAAGCTCAGAGAGACTCGTGGCTGGTGCCGTTGGAAAGCCCATCGTGGAATTAGTGGGGGAGCATGTGGGTCTCATGACTCTGCGACCACCACAGACAAAGTTATTGGGCCAAATACAACTGCACCCCCCCCTCCATATCACTGTAGCTCGCTGACGCTAGCTCGTAGAGACATGGGGCTGGCACGTTGGAAAGCCCATCATAGAATTAGTGGGGGAGCATGTGGGTCTCGTGACTCTGCGACCACCACAGACAAAGTTATGGCCAAAAACAACTGCACCCTCTATCTCTGCAAGCTCAGAGAGACTCGTGGCTGGTGCCGTTGGAAAGCCCATCGTGGAATTAGTGGGGGAGCATGTGGGTCTCATGACTCTGCGACCACCACAGACAAAGTTATTGGGCCAAATACAACTGCACCCCCCCTCCATATCACTGTAGCTCGCTGACGCTAGCTCGTAGAGACATGGGGCTGGCACCGTTGGAAAGCCCATCATAGAATTAGTGGGGGAGCATGTGGGTCTCGTGACTCTGCGACCACCACAGACAAAGCTATTCGCCAAAAACCAAGTGCACCCCTGGCACTTCTGGCTAAAACCCTCTATCATCCTCAGCCAGAGTGAATTCTCGCTAAGGCCGCACCCATATATGAGGCCCAGAGAGCATACAGAGTATATCTCAGCAACGCAAGCTCAGAGAGACTCGTGGCTGGTGCCGTTGGAAAGCCCATCGTGGAATTAGTGGGGAGCATGTGGGTCTCATGACTCTGCGACCACCACAGACAAAGTTATTGGGCCAAATACAACTGCACCCCCCTCCATATCACTGTAGCTCGCTGACGCTAGTCGTAGAGACATGGGGCTGGCACCGTTGGAAAGCCCATCATAGAATTAGTGGGGGAGCATGTGGGTCTCGTGACTCTGCGACCACCACAGACAAAGTTATTGGGCCAAATACAACTGCACCCTCTATCTCTAACCCTAACCCTAACCCTAACCATAACGCAAGCTCAGAGAGACTCGTGGCTGGTGCCGTTGGAAAGCCCATCGTGGAATTAGTGGGGGAGCATGTGGTCTCATGACTCTGCGACCACCACAGACAAAGTTATTGGGCCAAATACAACTGCACCCCCCCTCCATATCACTGTAGCTCGCTGACGCTAGCTCGTAGAGACATGGGGCTGGCACCGTTGGAAAGCCCATCATAGAATTAGTGGGGGAGCATGTGGGTCTCGTGACTCTGCGACCACCACAGACAAAGCTATAAAACCAAGTGCACCCCCTGGCACTTCTGGCTAAAACGTGCAGAAGGCAAGCTCAGAGAGACTCGTGGCTGGTGCCGTTGGAAAGCCCATCGTGGAATTAGTGGGGGAGCATGTGGGTCTCATGACTCTGCGACCACCACAGACAAAGTTATTGGGCCAAACAACTGCACCCCCCCTCCATATCACTGTAGCTCGCTGACGCTAGCTCGTAGAGACATGGGGCTGGCACCGTTGGAAAGCCCATCATAGAATTAGTGGGGGAGCATGTGGGTCTCGTGACTCTGCGACCACCACAGAAAAGCTATTCGCCAAAAACAAGTGCACCCCCTGGCACTTCTGGCTAAAACCCTCTATCATCCTCAGCCAGAGTGAATTCTCGCTAAGGCCGCACCCATATATGAGGCCCAGAGAGCATACAGAGTATATCTCAGCAACGCAAGCTCAGAGAGACTCGTGGCTGGTGCCGTTGGAAAGCCCATCGTGGAATTAGTGGGGGAGCATGTGGGTCTCATGACTCTGCGACCACCACAGACAAAGTTATTGGGCCAAATACAACTGCACCCCCCTCCATATCACTGTAGCTCGCTGACGCTAGCTCGTAGAGACATGGGGCTGGCACCGTTGGAAAGCCCATCATAGAATTAGTGGGGGAGCATGTGGGTCTCGTGACTCTGCGACCACCACAGACAAAGCTATTCGCCAAAAACCAAGTGCACCCCCTGGCACTTCTGCTAAAACCCTATCATCCTCAGCCAGAGTGAATTCTCGCTAACCGCACCCATATACCCAGAGAGCATACAGGCAACGCAAGCTCAGAGAGACTCGTGGCTGGTGCCGTTGGAAAGCCCATCGTGGAATTAGTGGGGGAGCATGTGGGTCTCATGACTCTGCGACCACCACAGACAAAGTTATTGGGCCAAATACAACTGCACCCCCCCTCCATATCACTGTAGCTCGCTGACGCTAGCTCGTAGAGACATGGGGCTGGCACCGTTGGAAAGCCCATCATAGAATTAGTGGGGAGCATGTGGGTCTCGTGACTCTGCGACCACCACAGACAAAGTTATTGGGCCAAATACAACTGCACCCTCTATCTCTAACCCTAACCCTAACCCTAACCACGCAAGCTCAGAGAGACTCGTGGCTGGTGCCGTTGGAAAGCCCATCGTGGAATTAGTGGGGGAGCATGTGGGTCTCATGACTCTGCGACCACCACAGACAAAGTTATTGGGCCAAATACAACTGCACCCCCCCTCCATATCACTGTAGCTCGCTGACGCTAGCTCGTAGAGACATGGGGCTGGCACCGTTGGAAAGCCCATCATAGAATTAGTGGGGGAGCATGTGGGTCTCGTGACTCTGCGACCACCACAGACAAAGTTATGGGGCCAAAGCACCCTCTATCTCTAACCCTAACCTAACCCTAACCATAACCCTAACGCAAGCTCAGAGAGACTCGTGGCTGGTGCCGTTGGAAAGCCCATCGTGGAATTAGTGGGGGAGCATGTGGGTCTCATGACTCTGCGACCACCACAGACAAAGTTATTGGGCCAAATACAACTGCACCCCCCTCCATATCACTGTAGCTCGCTGACGCTAGCTCGTAGAGACATGGGGCTGGCACCGTTGGAAAGCCCATCATAGAATTAGTGGGGGAGCATGTGGGTCTCGTGACTCTGCGACCACCACAGACAAAGCTATTCGCCAAAAACCAAGTGCACCCCCTGGCACTTCTGGCTAAAACCCTCTATCATCCTCAGCCAGAGTGAATTCTCGCTAAGGCCGCACCCATATATGAGGCCCAGAGAGCATACAGAGTATATCTCAGCAACGCAAGCTCAGAGAGACTCGTGGCTGGTGCCGTTGGAAAGCCCATCGTGGAATTAGTGGGGGAGCATGTGGGTCTCATGACTCTGCGACCACCACAGACAAAGTTATGGGCCAAATACAACTGCACCCCCCCTCCATATCACTGTAGCTCGCTGACGCTAGCTCGTAGAGACATGGGGCTGGCACCGTTGGAAAGCCCATCATAGAATTAGTGGGGGAGCATGTGGGTCTCGTGACTCTGCGACCACCACAGACAAAGTTATTGGCCAAATACAACTGCACCCTCTATCTCTAACCCTAACCCTAACCCTAACCATAACGCAAGCTCAGAGAGACTCGTGGCTGGTGCCGTTGGAAAGCCCATCGTGGAATTAGTGGGGGAGCATGTGGGTCTCATGACTCTGCGACCACCACAGACAAAGTTATTGGGCCAAATACAACTGCACCCCCCCTCCATATCACTGTAGCTCGCTGACGCTAGCTCGTAGAGACATGGGGCTGGCACCGTTGGAAAGCCCATCATAGAATTAGTGGGGCATGTGGGTCTCGTGACTCTGCGACCACCACAGACAAAGCTATTCGCCAAAAACCAAGTGCACCCCCTGGCACTTCTGGCTAAAACCCTCTATCATCCTCAGCCAGAGTGAATTCTCGCTAAGGCCGCACCCATATATGAGGCCCAGAGAGCATACAGAGTATATCTCAGCAACGCAAGCTCAGAGAGACTCGTGGCTGGTGCCGTTGGAAAGCCCATCGTGGAATTAGTGGGGGAGCATGTGGGTCTCATGACTCTGCGACCACCACAGACAAAGTTATTGGGCCAAATACAACTGCACCCCCCCTCCATATCACTGTAGCTCGCTGACGCTAGCTCGTAGAGACATGGGGCTGGCACCGTTGGAAAGCCCATCATAGAATTAGTGGGGGAGCATGTGGGTCTCGTGACTCTGCGACCACCACAGACAAAGTTATGGGCCAAATACAACTGCACCCTCTATCTCTAACCCTAACCCTAACCCTAACCATAACCCTAACGCAAGCTCAGAGAGACTCGTGGCTGGTGCCGTTGGAAAGCCCATCGTGGAATTAGTGGGGGAGCATGTGGGTCTCATGACTCTGCGACCACCACAGACAAAGTTATTGGGCCAAATACAACTGCACCCCCCCTCCATATCACTGTAGCTCGCTGACGCTAGCTCGTAGAGACATGGGGCTGGCACCGTTGGAAAGCCCATCATAGAATTAGTGGGGAGCATGTGGGTCTCGTGACTCTGCGACCACCACAGACAAAGCTATTCGCCAAAACCAAGTGCACCCCCTGGCACTTCTGGCTAAAACCCTCTATCATCCTCAGCCAGAGTGAATTCTCGCTAAGGCCGCACCCATATATGAGGCCCAGAGAGCATACAGAGTATATCTCAGCAACGCAAGCTCAGAGAGACTCGTGGCTGGTGCCGTTGGAAAGCCCATCGTGGAATTAGTGGGGGAGCATGTGGGTCTCATGACTCTGCGACCACCACAGACAAAGTTATTGGGCCAAATACAACTGCACCCCCCTCCATATCACTGTAGCTCGCTGACGCTAGCTCGTAGAGACATGGGGCTGGCACCGTTGGAAAGCCCATCATAGAATTAGTGGGGGAGCATGTGGGTCTCGTGACTCTGCGACCACCACAGACAAAGCTATTCGCCAAAAACCAAGTGCACCCCCTGGCACTTCTGGCTAAAACCCTCTATCATCCTCAGCCAGAGTGAATTCTCGCTAAGGCCGCACCCATATATGAGGCCCAGAGAGCATACAGAGTATATCTCAGCAACGCAAGCTCAGAGAGACTCGTGGCTGGTGCCGTTGGAAAGCCCATCGTGGAATTAGTGGGGAGCATGTGGGTCTCATGACTCTGCGACCACCACAGACAAAGTTATTGGGCCAAATACAACTGCACCCCCCCTCCATATCACTGTAGCTCGCTGACGCTAGCTCGTAGAGACATGGGGCTGGCACCGTTGGAAAGCCCATCATAGAATTAGTGGGGGAGCATGTGGGTCTCGTGACTCTGCGACACCACAGACAAAGTTATCCAAAGCTGCACCTCTCCCTAACCCTAACCCTAACCATAACCCTAACGCAAGCTCAGAGAGACTCGTGGCTGGTGCCGTTGGAAAGCCCATCGTGGAATTAGTGGGGAGCATGTGGGTCTCATGACTCTGCGACCACCACAGACAAAGTTATTGGGCCAAATACAACTGCACCCCCCCTCCATATCACTGTAGCTCGCTGACGCTAGCTCGTAGAGACATGGGGCTGGCACCGTTGGAAAGCCCATCATAGAATTAGTGGGGGAGCATGTGGGTCTCGTGACTCTGCGACCACCACAGACAAAGTTATTGGGCCAAATACAACTGCACCCTCTATCTCTAACCCTAACCCTAACCCTAACCATAACCCTAACGCAAGCTCAGAGAGACTCGTGGCTGGTGCCGTTGGAAAGCCCATCGTGGAATTAGTGGGGGAGCATGTGGGTCTCATGACTCTGCGACCACCACAGACAAAGTTATTGGGCCAAATACAACTGCACCCCCCTCCATATCACTGTAGCTCGCTGACGCTAGCTCGTAGAGACATGGGGCTGGCACCGTTGGAAAGCCCATCATAGAATTAGTGGGGGAGCATGTGGGTCTCGTGACTCTGCGACCCACACAGACAAAGCTATTCGCCAAAAAAAACTGCTACCCTCTATCATCTGGCTAACCCTATACCCAGAGCATACAGAGTATATCTCAGCAACGCAAGCTCAGAGAGACTCGTGGCTGGTGCCGTTGGAAAGCCCATCGTGGAATTAGTGGGGGAGCATGTGGGTCTCATGACTCTGCGACCACCACAGACAAAGTTATTGGGCCAAATACAACTGCACCCCCCCTCCATATCACTGTAGCTCGCTGACGCTAGCTCGTAGAGACATGGGGCTGGCACCGTTGGAAAGCCCATCATAGAATTAGTGGGGGAGCATGTGGGTCTCGTGACTCTGCGACCACCACAGACAAAGCTATTCGCCAAAAACCAAGTGCACCCCCTGGCACTTCTGGCTAAAACCCTCTATCGGGGGCAGCTCAGAGAGACTCGTGGCTGGTGCCGTTGGAAAGCCCATCGTGGAATTAGTGGGGAGCATGGGTCTCATGACTCTGCGACCACCACAGACAAAGTTATTGGGCCAAATACAACTGCACCCCCCCTCCATATCACTGTAGCTCGCTGACGCTAGCTCGTAGAGACATGGGGCTGGCACCGTTGGAAAGCCCATCATAGAATTAGTGGGGAGCATGTGGGTCTCGTGACTCTGCGACCACCACAGACAAAGCTATTCGCCAAACCAAGTGCACCCCTGGCACTTCTGGCTAAAACCCTCTATCATCCTCAGCCAGAGTGAATTCTCGCTAAGGCCGCACCCATATATGAGGCCCAGAGAGCATACAGAGTATATCTCAGCAACGCAAGCTCAGAGAGACTCGTGGCTGGTGCCGTTGGAAAGCCCATCGTGGAATTAGTGGGGGAGCATGTGGGTCTCATGACTCTGCGACCACCACAGACAAAGTTATTGGCCAAATACAACTGCACCCCCCCTCCATATCACTGTAGCTCGCTGACGCTAGCTCGTAGAGACATGGGGCTGGCACCGTTGGAAAGCCCATCATAGAATTAGTGGGGGAGCATGTGGGTCTCGTGACTCTGCGACCACCACAGACAAAGTTATTGGGCCAAATACAACTGCACCCTATCTCTAACCCTAACCCTAACCCTAACCATAACCCTAACGCAAGCTCAGAGAGACTCGTGGCTGGTGCCGTTGGAAAGCCCATCGTGGAATTAGTGGGGGAGCATGTGGGTCTCATGACTCTGCGACCACCACAGACAAAGTTATTGGGCCAAATACAACTGCACCCCCCCCATATCACTGTAGCTCGCTGACGCTAGCTCGTAGAGACATGGGGCTGGCACCGTTGGAAAGCCCATCATAGAATTAGTGGGGGAGCATGTGGGTCTCGTGACTCTGCGACCACCACAGACAAAGTTATTGGGCCAAATACAACTGCACCCTCTATCTCTAACCCTAACCCTAACCCAACCATATCAGAGAGACTCGTGGCTGGTGCCGTTGGAAAGCCCATCGTGGAATTAGTGGGGGAGCATGTGGGTCTCATGACTCTGCGACCACCACAGACAAAGTTATTGGGCCAAATACAACTGCACCCCCCTCCATATCACTGTAGCTCGCTGACGCTAGCTCGTAGAGACATGGGGCTGGCACCGTTGGAAAGCCCATCATAGAATTAGTGGGGAGCATGTGGGTCTCGTGACTCTGCGACCACCACAGACAAAGTTATGGCCAAATACAACTGCACCCTCTATCTCTAACCCTAACCCTAACCCTAACCATAACCCTAACGCAAGCTCAGAGAGACTCGTGGCTGGTGCCGTTGGAAAGCCCATCGTGGAATTAGTGGGGAGCATGTGGTCTCATGACTCTGCGACCACCACAGACAAAGTTATTGGGCCAAATACAACTGCACCCCCCTCCATATCACTGTAGCTCGCTGACGCTAGCTCGTAGAGACATGGGGCTGGCACCGTTGGAAAGCCCATCATAGAATTAGTGGGGGAGCATGTGGGTCTCGTGACTCTGCGACCACCACAGACAAAGCTATTCGCCAAAACCAAGTGCACCCCCTGGCACTTCTGCTAAAACCCTCTATCATCCTCAGCCAGAGTGAACTAAGGCCGCACCCATATATGAGGCCCAGAGAGCATACAGAGTATATCTCAGCAACGCAAGCTCAGAGAGACTCGTGGCTGGTGCCGTTGGAAAGCCCATCGTGGAATTAGTGGGGAGCATGTGGGTCTCATGACTCTGCGACCACCACAGACAAAGTTATTGGGCCAAATACAACTGCACCCCCCCTCCATATCACTGTAGCTCGCTGACGCTAGCTCGTAGAGACATGGGGCTGGCACCGTTGGAAAGCCCATCATAGAATTAGTGGGGAGCATGTGGGTCTCGTGACTCTGCGACCACCACAGACAAAGTTATTGGCCAAATACAACTGCACCCTCTATCTCTAACCCTAACCCTAACCATAACCCTAACGCAAGCTCAGAGAGACTCGTGGCTGGTGCCGTTGGAAAGCCCATCGTGGAATTAGTGGGGGAGCATGTGGGTCTCATGACTCTGCGACCACCACAGACAAAGTTATTGGGCCAAATACAACTGCACCCCCCCTCCATATCACTGTAGCTCGCTGACGCTAGCTCGTAGAGACATGGGGCTGGCACCGTTGGAAAGCCCATCATAGAATTAGTGGGGGAGCATGTGGGTCTCGTGACTCTGCGACCACCACAGACAAAGCTATTCGCCAAAAACCAAGTGCACCCCCTGGCACTTCTGGCTAAAACCCTCTATCATCCTCAGCCAGAGTGAATTCTCGCTAAGGCCGCACCCATATATGAGGCCCAGAGAGCATACAGAGTATATCTCAGCAACGCAAGCTCAGAGAGACTCCTGGCTGGTGCCGTTGGAAAGCCCATCGTGGAATTAGTGGGGGAGCATGTGGGTCTCATGACTCTGCGACCACCACAGACAAAGTTATTGGGCCAAATACAACTGCACCCCCCTCCATATCACTGTAGCTCGCTGACGCTAGCTCGTAGAGACATGGGGCTGGCACCGTTGGAAAGCCCATCATAGAATTAGTGGGGGAGCATGTGGGTCTCGTGACTCTGCGACCACCACAGACAAAGTTATTGGGCCAAATACAACTGCACCCTCTATCTCTAACCCTAACCCTAACCCTAACCATAACCCTAACGCAAGCTCAGAGAGACTCGTGGCTGGTGCCGTTGGAAAGCCCATCGTGGAATTAGTGGGGGAGCATGTGGGTCTCATGACTCTGCGACCACCACAGACAAAGTTATTGGGCCAAATACAACTGCACCCCCCCTCCATATCACTGTAGCTCGCTGACGCTAGCTCGTAGAGACATGGGGCTGGCACCGTTGGAAAGCCCATCATAGAATTAGTGGGGGAGCATGTGGGTCTCGTGACTCTGCGACCACCACAGACAAAGCTATTCGCCAAAACCAAGTGCACCCCCTGGCACTTCTGGCTAAAACCCTCTATCATCCTCAGCCAGAGTGAATTCTCGCTAACCGCACCCATATATGAGGCCCAGAGAGCATACAGAGTATATCTCAGCAACGCAAGCTCAGAGAGACTCGTGGCTGGTGCCGTTGGAAAGCCCATCGTGGAATTAGTGGGGAGCATGTGGGTCTCATGACTCTGCGACCACCACAGACAAAGTTATTGGGCCAAATACAACTGCACCCCCCTCCATATCACTGTAGCTCGCTGACGCTAGCTCGTAGAGACATGGGGCTGGCACCGTTGGAAAGCCCATCATAATTAGTGGGGAGCATGTGGGTCTCGTGACTCTGCGACCACCACAGACAAAGCTATTCGCCAAAACCAAGTGCACCCCCTGGCACTTCTGGCTAAAACCCTCTATCATCCTCAGCCAGAGTGAATTCTCGCTAAGGCCGCACCCATATATGAGGCCCAGAGCATACAGAGTATATCTCAGCAACGCAAGCTCAGAGAGACTCGTGGCTGGTGCCGTTGGAAAGCCCATCGTGGGTGGGGAGCATGTGGGTCTCATGACTCTGCGACCACCACAGACAAAGTTATTGGGCCAAATACAACTGCACCCCCCTCCATATCACTGTAGCTCGCTGACGCTAGCTCGTAGAGACATGGGGCTGGCACCGTTGGAAAGCCCATCATAGAATTAGTGGGGAGCATGTGGTCTCGTGACTCTGCGACCACCACAGACAAAGTTATGGCCAAATACAACTGCACCCTCTATCTCTAACCCTAACCCTAACCCTAACCATAACCCTAACGCAAGCTCAGAGAGACTCGTGGCTGGTGCCGTTGGAAAGCCCATCGTGGAATTAGTGGGGGAGCATGTGGGTCTCATGACTCTGCGACCACCACAGACAAAGTTATTGGGCCAAATACAACTGCACCCCCCCTCCATATCACTGTAGCTCGCTGACGCTAGCTCGTAGAGACATGGGCTGGCACCGTTGGAAAGCCCATCATAGAATTAGTGGGGGAGCATGTGGTCTCGTGACTCTGCGACCACCACAGACAAAGCTATTCGCCAAAAACCAAACCCCCTGGCACTTCTGGCTAAAACCCTCTATCATCCTCAGCCAGAGTGAATTCTCGCTAAGGCCGCACCCATATATGAGGCCCAGAGAGCATACAGCTCTCAGACTCAATCCATACTTCGCGCGCTCAGAGAGACTCGTGGCTGGTGCCGTTGGAAAGCCCATCGTGGAATTAGTGGGGAGCATGTGGGTCTCATGACTCTGCGACCACCACAGACAAAGTTATTGGGCCAAATACAACTGCACCCCCCCCATATCACTGTAGCTCGCTGACGCTAGCTCGTAGAGACATGGGGCTGGCACCGTTGGAAAGCCCATCATAGAATTAGTGGGGGAGCATGTGGGTCTCGTGACTCTGCGACCACCACAGACAAAGCTATTCGCCAAAAACCAAGTGCACCCCCTGGCACTTCTGGCTAAAAACCCTCTATCATCCTCCAGAGTGAATTCTCGCTAAGGCCGCACCCATATATGAGGCCCAGAGAGCATACAGAGTATATCTCAGCAACGCAAGCTCAGAGAGACTCGTGGCTGGTGCCGTTGGAAAGCCCATCGTGGAATTAGTGGGGGAGCATGTGGGTCTCATGACTCTGCGACCACCACAGACAAAGTTATTGGCCAAATACAACTGCACCCCCCTCCATATCACTGTAGCTCGCTGACGCTAGCTCGTAGAGACATGGGGCTGCACCGTTGGAAAGCCCATCATAGAATTAGTGGGGAGCATGTGGGTCTCGTGACTCTGCGACCACCACAGACAAAGTTATTGGCCAAATACAACTGCACCCTCTATCTCTAACCCTAACCCTAACCCTAACCATAACCCTAACGAAAGCTCAGAGAGACTCGTGGCTGGTGCCGTTGGAAAGCCCATCGTGGAATTAGTGGGGGAGCATGTGGGTCTCATGACTCTGCGACCACCACAGACAAAGTTATTGGGCCAAATCAAACTGCACCCCCCCTCCATATCACTGTAGCTCGCTGACGCTAGCTCGTAGAGACATGGGCTGGCCCGTTGGAAAGCCCATCATAGAATTAGTGGGGGAGCATGTGGGCTCTCGTGACTCTGCGACCACCACAGACAAAGCT
>NW_026117180.1:0-18881 GCF_001640805.2 Lates calcarifer | reverse complement strand
GAATTAGTGGGGGAGCATGTGGGTCTCATGACTCTGCGACCACCACAGACAAAGTTATTGGGCCAAATACAACTGCACCCCCCCTCCATATCACTGTAGCTCGCTGACGCTAGCTCGTAGAGACATGGGGCTGGCACCGTTGGAAAGCCCATCATAGAATTAGTGGGGGAGCATGTGGGTCTCGTGACTCTGCGACCACCACAGACAAAGCTATTCGCCAAAACCAAGTGCACCCCTGGCACTTCTGGCTAAAACCCTCTATCATCCTCAGCCAGAGTGAATTCTCGCTAAGGCCGCACCCATATATGAGGCCCAGAGAGCATACAGAGTATATCTCAGCAACGCAAGCTCAGAGAGACTCGTGGCTGGTGCCGTTGGAAAGCCCATCGTGGAATTAGTGGGGAGCATGTGGGTCTCATGACTCTGCGACCACCACAGACAAAGTTATTGGGCCAAATACAACTGCACCCCCCCTCCATATCACTGTAGCTCGCTGACGCTAGCTCGTAGAGACATGGGGCTGGCACCGTTGGAAAGCCCATCATAGAATTAGTGGGGGAGCATGTGGGTCTCGTGACTCTGCGACCACCACAGACAAAGCTATTCGCCAAAAACCAAGTGCACCCCCTGGCACTTCTGGCTAAAACCCTCTATCATCCTCAGCCAGAGTGAATTCTCGCTAAACCCATATATGAGGCCCAGAGAGCATACAGAGTATATCTCAGCAACGCAAGCTCAGAGAGACTCGTGGCTGGTGCCGTTGGAAAGCCCATCGTGGAATTAGTGGGGAGCATGTGGTCTCATGACTCTGCGACCACCACAGACAAAGTTATTGGCCAAATACAACTGCACCCCCCCTCCATATCACTGTAGCTCGCTGACGCTAGCTCGTAGAGACATGGGGCTGGCACCGTTGGAAAGCCCATCATAGAATTAGTGGGGGAGCATGTGGGTCTCGTGACTCTGCGACCACCACAGACAAAGTTATTGGGCCAAATACAACTGCACCCTCTATCTCTAACCTAACCCTAACCCTAACCATAACCCTAACGCAAGCTCAGAGAGACTCGTGGCTGGTGCCGTTGGAAAGCCCATCGTGGAATTAGTGGGGGAGCATGTGGGTCTCATGACTCTGCGACCACCACAGACAAAGTTATTGGGCCAAATACAACTGCACCCCCCCTCCATATCACTGTAGCTCGCTGACGCTAGCTCGTAGAGACATGGGGCTGCACCGTTGGAAAGCCCATCATAGAATTAGTGGGGGAGCATGTGGGTCTCGTGACTCTGCGACCACCACAGACAAAGCTATTGGCCAAAACAACTGCACCCTCTATCTCTAACCCTAACCCTAACCCTAACCATAAAACGCAAGCTCAGAGAGACTCGTGGCTGTGCCGTTGGAAAGCCCATCGTGGAATTAGTGGGGGAGCATGTGGGTCTCATGACTCTGCGACCACCACAGACAAAGTTATTGGGCCAAATACAACTGCACCCCCCCTCCATATCACTGTAGCTCGCTGACGCTAGCTCGTAGAGACATGGGGCTGGCACCGTTGGAAAGCCCATCATAGAATTAGTGGGCATGTGGGGAGCTATTCGCCAAAAACCAAGTGCACCCCCTGGCACTTCTGGCTAAACCCTCTATCATCCTCAGCCAGAGTGAACTCGCTAAACCCATATATGAGCATACAGAGAGCAACGCAAGCTCAGAGAGACTCGTGGCTGGTGCCGTTGGAAAGCCCATCGTGGAATTAGTGGGGGAGCATGTGGGTCTCATGACTCTGCGACCACCACAGACAAAGTTATTGGGCCAAATACAACTGCACCCCCCTCCATATCACTGTAGCTCGCTGACGCTAGCTCGTAGAGACATGGGCTGGCACCGTTGGAAAGCCCATCATAGAATTAGTGGGGGAGCATGTGGGTCTCGTGACTCTGCGACCACCACAGACAAAGCTATTCGCCAAAAACCAAGTGCACCCCCTGGCACTTCTGGCTAAAACCCTCTATCATCCTCAGCCAGAGTGAATTCTCGCTAAGGCCGCACCCATATATGAGGCCCAGAGAGCATACAGAGTATATCTCAGCAACGCAAGCTCAGAGAGACTCGTGGCTGGTGCCGTTGGAAAGCCCATCGTGGAATTAGTGGGGGAGCATGTGGTCTCATGACTCTGCGACCACCACAGACAAAGTTATTGGGCCAAATACAACTGCACCCCCCCTCCATATCACTGTAGCTCGCTGACGCTAGCTCGTAGAGACATGGGCTGGCACCGTTGGAAAGCCCATCATAGAATTAGTGGGGGAGCATGTGGGTCTCGTGACTCTGCGACCACCACAGACAAAGTTATTGGGCCAAATACAACTGCACCCTCTATCTCTAACCCTAACCCTAACCCTAACCATAACCCTAACGCAAGCTCAGAGAGACTCGTGGCTGGTGCCGTTGGAAAGCCCATCGTGGAATTAGTGGGGGAGCATGTGGGTCTCATGACTCTGCGACCACCACAGACAAAGTTATTGGGCCAAATACAACTGCACCCCCCTCCATATCACTGTAGCTCGCTGACGCTAGCTCGTAGAGACATGGGGCTGGCACCGTTGGAAAGCCCATCATAGAATTAGTGGGGGAGCATGTGGGTCTCGTGACTCTGCGACCACCACAGACAAAGTTATTGGGCCAAATACAAACTGCACCTCTATCTCTAACCCTAACCCTAACCCTAACCATAACCCTAACGCAAGCTCAGAGAGACTCGTGGCTGGTGCCGTTGGAAAGCCCATCGTGGAATTAGTGGGGGAGCATGTGGGTCTCATGACTCTGCGACCACCACAGACAAAGTTATTGGCCAAATACAACTGCACCCCCCCTCCATATCACTGTAGCTCGCTGACGCTAGCTCGTAGAGACATGGGGCTGGCACCGTTGGAAAGCCCATCATAGAATTAGTGGGGGAGCATGTGGGTCTCGTGACTCTGCGACCACCACAGACAAAGTTATTGGGCCAAATACAACTGCACCCTCTATCTCTAACCCTAACCCTAACCCTAACCATAACCCTAACGCAAGCTCAGAGAGACTCGTGGCTGGTGCCGTTGGAAAGCCCATCGTGGAATTAGTGGGGAGCATGTGGGTCTCATGACTCTGCGACCACCACAGACAAAGTTATTGGGCCAAATACAACTGCACCCCCCCTCCATATCACTGTAGCTCGCTGACGCTAGCTCGTAGAGACATGGGGCTGGCACCGTTGGAAAGCCCATCATAGAATTAGTGGGGGAGCATGTGGGTCTCGTGACTCTGCGACCACCACAGACAAAGCTATTCGCCAAAAACCAAGTGCACCCCCTGGCACTTCTGGCTAAAACCCTCTATCATCCTCAGCCAGAGTGAATTCTCGCTAAGGCCGCACCCATATATGAGGCCCAGAGAGCATACAGAGTATATCTCAGCAACGCAAGCTCAGAGAGACTCGTGGCTGGTGCCGTTGGAAAGCCCATCGTGGAATTAGTGGGGGAGCATGTGGTCTCATGACTCTGCGACCACCACAGACAAAGTTATTGGGCCAAATACAACTGCACCCCCCTCCATATCACTGTAGCTCGCTGACGCTAGCTCGTAGAGACATGGGGCTGGCACCGTTGGAAAGCCCATCATAGAATTAGTGGGGAGCATGTGGGTCTCGTGACTCTGCGACCACCACAGACAAAGTTATTGGGCCAAATACAACTGCACCCTCTATCTCTAACCCTAACCCTAACCCTAACCATAACCCTAACGCAAGCTCAGAGAGACTCGTGGCTGGTGCCGTTGGAAAGCCCATCGTGGAATTAGTGGGGGAGCATGTGGGTCTCATGACTCTGCGACCACCACAGACAAAGTTATTGGGCCAAATACAACTGCACCCCCCCTCCATATCACTGTAGCTCGCTGACGCTAGCTCGTAGAGACATGGGGCTGGCACCGTTGGAAAGCCCATCATAGAATTAGTGGGGGAGCATGTGGGTCTCGTGACTCTGCGACCACCACAGACAAAGCTATTCGCCAAAAACCAAGTGCACCCCCTGGCACTTCTGGCTAAAACCCTCTATCATCCTCAGCCAGAGTGAATTCTCGCTAAGGCCGCACCCATATATGAGGCCCAGAGAGCATACAGAGTATATCTCAGCAACGCAAGCTCAGAGAGACTCGTGGCTGGTGCCGTTGGAAAGCCCATCGTGGAATTAGTGGGGGAGCATGTGGGTCTCATGACTCTGCGACCACCACAGACAAAGTTATTGGGCCAAATACAACTGCACCCCCCTCCATATCACTGTAGCTCGCTGACGCTAGCTCGTAGAGACATGGGGCTGGCACCGTTGGAAAGCCCATCATAGAATTAGTGGGGAGCATGTGGGTCTCGTGACTCTGCGACCACCACAGACAAAGCTATTCGCCAAAAACCAAGTGCACCCCCTGGCACTTCTGGCTAAAACCCTCTATCATCCTCAGCCAGAGTGAATTCTCGCTAAGGCCGCACCCATATATGAGGCCCAGAGAGCATACAGAGTATATCTCAGCAACGCAAGCTCAGAGAGACTCGTGGCTGGTGCCGTTGGAAAGCCCATCGTGGAATTAGTGGGGGAGCATGTGGTCTCATGACTCTGCGACCACCACAGACAAAGTTATTGGGCCAAATACAACTGCACCCCCCCTCCATATCACTGTAGCTCGCTGACGCTAGCTCGTAGAGACATGGGGCTGGCACCGTTGGAAAGCCCATCATAGAATTAGTGGGGAGCATGTGGGTCTCGTGACTCTGCGACCACCACAGACAAAGTTATTGGGCCAAATACAACTGCACCCTCTATCTCTAACCCTAACCCTAACCCTAACCATAACCCTAACGAAAGCTCAGAGAGACTCGTGGCTGGTGCCGTTGGAAAGCCCATCGTGGAATTAGTGGGGAGCATGTGGGTCTCATGACTCTGCGACCACCACAGACAAAGTTATTGGGCCAAATACAACTGCACCCCCCCTCCATATCACTGTAGCTCGCTGACGCTAGCTCGTAGAGACATGGGGCTGGCACCGTTGGAAAGCCCATCATAGAATTAGTGGGGGAGCATGTGGGTCTCGTGACTCTGCGACCACCACAGACAAAGTTATTGGGCCAAATACAACTGCACCCTCTATCTCTAACCCTAACCCTAACCCTAACCATAACCCTAACGCAAGCTCAGAGAGACTCGTGGCTGGTGCCGTTGGAAAGCCCATCGTGGAATTAGTGGGGAGCATGTGGGTCTCATGACTCTGCGACCACCACAGACAAAGTTATTGGGCCAAATACAACTGCACCCCCCTCCATATCACTGTAGCTCGCTGACGCTAGCTCGTAGAGACATGGGGCTGGCACCGTTGGAAAGCCCATCATAGAATTAGTGGGGGAGCATGTGGGTCTCGTGACTCTGCGACCACCACCACCTATTCGCCAAAAACCAAGTGCACCCCCTGGCACTTCTGGCTAAAACCCTCTATCATCCTCAGCCAGAGTGAATTCTCGCTAAGGCCGCACCCATATATGAGGCCCAGAGAGCATACAGAGTATATCTCAGCAACGCAAGCTCAGAGAGACTCGTGGCTGGTGCCGTTGGAAAGCCCATCGTGGAATTAGTGGGGGAGCATGTGGGTCTCATGACTCTGCGACCACCACAGACAAAGTTATTGGGCCAAATACAACTGCACCCCCCCTCCATATCACTGTAGCTCGCTGACGCTAGCTCGTAGAGACATGGGGCTGGCACCGTTGGAAAGCCCATCATAGAATTAGTGGGGGAGCATGTGGGTCTCGTGACTCTGCGACCACCACAGACAAAGCTATTCGCCAAAAACCAAGTGCACCCCCTGGCACTTCTGGCTAAAACCCTCTATCATCCTCAGCCAGAGTGAATTCTCGCTAAACCCATATATGAGGCCCAGAGAGCATACATCTAGCTCAGAGAGATTGGAAAGCCCATCAGTGGGGAGCATGTGGGTCTCGTGACTCTGCGACCACCACAGACAAAGTTATTGGGCCAAATACAACTGCACCCTCTATCTCTAACCCTAACCCTAACCCTAACCATAACCCTAACGCAAGCTCAGAGAGACTCGTGGCTGGTGCCGTTGGAAAGCCCATCGTGGAATTAGTGGGGGAGCATGTGGGTCTCATGACTCTGCGACCACCACAGACAAAGTTATTGGGCCAAATACAACTGCACCCCCCCTCCATATCACTGTAGCTCGCTGACGCTAGCTCGTAGAGACATGGGGCTGGCACCGTTGGAAAGCCCATCATAGAATTAGTGGGGGAGCATGTGGGTCTCGTGACTCTGCGACCACCACAGACAAAGTTATTCGCCAAAACAACTGCACCCTCTATCTCTAACCCTAACCCTAACCTAACCATAAACCCTAACGCAAGCTCAGAGAGACTCGTGGCTGGTGCCGTTGGAAAGCCCATCGTGGAATTAGTGGGGGAGCATGTGGGTCTCATGACTCTGCGACCACCACAGACAAAGTTATTGGGCCAAATACAACTGCCCCCCCCTCCATATCACTGTAGCTCGCTGACGCTAGCTCGTAGAGACATGGGGCTGGCACCGTTGGAAAGCCCATCATAGAATTAGTGGGGGAGCATGTGGGTCTCGTGACTCTGCGACCACCACAGACAAAGCTATTCGCCAAAAACCAAGTGCACCCCCTGGCACTTCTGGCTAAAACCCTCTATCATCCTCAGCCAGAGTGAATTCTCGCTAAGGCCGCACCCATATATGAGGCCCAGAGAGCATACAGAGTATATCTCAGCAACGCAAGCTCAGAGAGACTCCTGGCTGGTGCCGTTGGAAAGCCCATCGTGGAATTAGTGGGGAGCATGTGGGTCTCATGACTCTGCGACCACCACAGACAAAGTTATTGGGCCAAATACAACTGCACCCCCCCTCCATATCACTGTAGCTCGCTGACGCTAGCTCGTAGAGACATGGGGCTGGCACCGTTGGAAAGCCCATCATAGAATTAGTGGGGGAGCATGTGGGTCTCGTGACTCTGCGACCACCACAGACAAAGTTATTGGGCCAAATACAACTGCACCCTCTATCTCTAACCTAACCCTAACCCTAACCATAACCCTAACGCAAGCTCAGAGAGACTCGTGGCTGGTGCCGTTGGAAAGCCCATCGTGGAATTAGTGGGGGAGCATGTGGGTCTCATGACTCTGCGACCACCACAGACAAAGTTATTGGGCCAAATACAACTGCACCCCCCTCCATATCACTGTAGCTCGCTGACGCTAGCTCGTAGAGACATGGGGCTGGCACCGTTGGAAAGCCCATCATAGAATTAGTGGGGGAGCATGTGGGTCTCGTGACTCTGCGACCACCACAGACAAAGCTATTCGCCAAAAACCAAGTGCACCCCCTGGCACTTCTGGCTAAAACCCTCTATCATCCTCAGCCAGAGTGAATTCTCGCTAAGGCCGCACCCATATATGAGGCCCAGAGAGCATACAGAGTATATCTCAGCAACGCAAGCTCAGAGAGACTCGTGGCTGGTGCCGTTGGAAAGCCCATCGTGGAATTAGTGGGGGAGCATGTGGGTCTCATGACTCTGCGACCACCACAGACAAAGTTATTGGGCCAAATACAACTGCACCCCCCCTCCATATCACTGTAGCTCGCTGACGCTAGCTCGTAGAGACATGGGGCTGGCACCGTTGGAAAGCCCATCATAGAATTAGTGGGGGAGCATGTGGGTCTCGTGACTCTGCGACCACCACAGACAAAGCTATTCGCCAAAAACCAAGTGCACCCCCTGGCACTTCTGGCTAAAACCCTCTATCATCCTCAGCCAGAGTGAATTCTCGCTAAGGCCGCACCCATATATGAGGCCCAGAGAGCATACAGAGTATATCTCAGCAACGCAAGCTCAGAGAGACTCGTGGCTGGTGCCGTTGGAAAGCCCATCGTGGAATTAGTGGGGGAGCATGTGGGTCTCATGACTCTGCGACCACCACAGACAAAGTTATTGGGCCAAATACAACTGCACCCCCCTCCATATCACTGTAGCTCGCTGACGCTAGCTCGTAGAGACATGGGGCTGGCACCGTTGGAAAGCCCATCATAGAATTAGTGGGGGAGCATGTGGGTCTCGTGACTCTGCGACCACCACAGACAAAGTTATTGGGCCAAATACAACTGCACCCTCTATCTCTAACCCTAACCCTAACCCTAACCATAACCCTAACGCAAGCTCAGAGAGACTCGTGGCTGGTGCCGTTGAAAGCCCATCGTGGAATTAGTGGGGAGCATGTGGTCTCATGACTCTGCGACCACCACAGACAAAGTTATTGGGCCAAATACAACTGCACCCCCCCCTCCATATCACTGTAGCTCGCTGACGCTAGCTCGTAGAGACATGGGGCTGGCACCGTTGGAAAGCCCATCATAGAATTAGTGGGGGAGCATGTGGGTCTCGTGACTCTGCGACCACCACAGACAAAGCTATTCGCCAAAACCAAGTGCACCCCCTGGCACTTCTGGCTAAAACCCTCTATCATCCTCAGCCAGAGTGAACTCGCTAAGGCCGCACCCATATATGAGGCCCAGAGAGCATACAGAGTATATCTAACGCAAGCTCAGAGAGACTCGTGGCTGGTGCCGTTGGAAAGCCCATCGTGGAATTAGTGGGGGAGCATGTGGGTCTCATGACTCTGCGACCACCACAGACAAAGTTATTGGGCCAAATACAACTGCACCCCCCTCCATATCACTGTAGCTCGCTGACGCTAGCTCGTAGAGACATGGGGCTGGCACCGTTGGAAAGCCCATCATAGAATTAGTGGGGGAGCATGTGGGTCTCGTGACTCTGCGACCACCACAGACAAAGTTATTGGGCCAAATACAACTGCACCCTCTATCTCTAACCCTAACCCTAACCCTAACCATAACCCTAACGCAAGCTCAGAGAGACTCGTGGCTGGTGCCGTTGGAAAGCCCATCGTGGAATTAGTGGGGGAGCATGTGGGTCTCATGACTCTGCGACCACCACAGAAAGTTATTGGGCCAAATACAACTGCACCCCCCCTCCATATCACTGTAGCTCGCTGACGCTAGCTCGTAGAGACATGGGGCTGGCACCGTTGGAAAGCCCATCATAGAATTAGTGGGGAGCATGTGGGTCTCGTGACTCTGCGACCACCACAGACAAAGCTATTCGCCAAAAAACCAAGTGCACCCCCTGGCACTTCTGGCTAAAACCCTCTATCATCCTCAGCCAGAGTGAATTCTCGCTAAGGCCGCACCCATATATGAGGCCCAGAGAGCATACAGAGTATATCTCAGCAACGCAAGCTCAGAGAGACTCGTGGCTGGTGCCGTTGGAAAGCCCATCGTGGAATTAGTGGGGGAGCATGTGGTCTCATGACTCTGCGACCACCACAGACAAAGTTATTGGGCCAAATACAACTGCACCCCCCCTCCATATCACTGTAGCTCGCTGACGCTAGCTCGTAGAGACATGGGGCTGGCACCGTTGGAAAGCCCATCATAGAATTAGTGGGGGAGCATGTGGGTCTCGTGACTCTGCGACCACCACAGACAAAGTTATTGGGCCAAATACAACTGCACCCTCTATCTCTAACCCTAACCCTAACCATAACCCTAACGCAAGCTCAGAGAGACTCGTGGCTGGTGCCGTTGGAAAGCCCATCGTGGAATTAGTGGGGGAGCATGTGGGTCTCATGACTCTGCGACCACCACAGACAAAGTTATTGGGCCAAATACAACTGCACCCCCCCTCCATATCACTGTAGCTCGCTGACGCTAGCTCGTAGAGACATGGGGCTGGCACCGTTGGAAAGCCCATCATAGAATTAGTGGGGGAGCATGTGGGTCTCGTGACTCTGCGACCACCACAGACAAAGTTATTGGGCCAAATACAACTGCACCCTCTATCTCTAACCCTAACCCTAACCCTAACCATAACCCTAACGCAAGCTCAGAGACTCGTGGCTGGTGCCGTTGGAAAGCCCATCGTGGAATTAGTGGGGAGCATGTGGGTCTCATGACTCTGCGACCACCACAGACAAAGTTATTGGGCCAAATACAACTGCCCCCCCCTCCATATCACTGTAGCTCGCTGACGCTAGCTCGTAGAGACATGGGGCTGGCACCGTTGGAAAGCCCATCATAGAATTAGTGGGGGAGCATGTGGGTCTCGTGACTCTGCGACCACCACAGACAAAGCTATTCGCCAAAAACCAAGTGCACCCCCTGCACTTCTGGCTAAAACCTCTATCATCCTCAGCCAGAGTGAATTCTCGCTAAACCCATATATGAGGCCCAGAGAGCATACAGAGTATATCTCAGCAACGCAAGCTCAGAGAGACTCGTGGCTGGTGCCGTTGGAAAGCCCATCGTGGAATTAGTGGGGGAGCATGTGGGTCTCATGACTCTGCGACCACCACAGACAAAGTTATTGGGCCAAATACAACTGCACCCCCCCTCCATATCACTGTAGCTCGCTGACGCTAGCTCGTAGAGACATGGGGCTGGCACCGTTGGAAAGCCCATCATAGAATTAGTGGGGGGAGCATGTGGGTCTCGTGACTCTGCGACCACCACAGACAAAGTTATTGGCCAAATACAACTGCACCCTCTATCTCTAACCCTAACCCTAACCCTAACCTAACGCAAGCTCAGAGAGACTCGTGGCTGGTGCCGTTGGAAAGCCCATCGTGGAATTAGTGGGGGAGCATGTGGGTCTCATGACTCTGCGACCACCACAGACAAAGTTATTGGGCCAAATACAACTGCACCCCCCCTCCATATCACTGTAGCTCGCTGACGCTAGCTCGTAGAGACATGGGGCTGGCACCGTTGGAAAGCCCATCATAGAATTAGTGGGGGAGCATGTGGGTCTCGTGACTCTGCGACCACCACAGACAAAGCTATTCGCCAAAAACCAAGTGCACCCCCTGGCACTTCTGGGGCAACGCAAGCTCAGAGAGACTCGTGGCTGGTGCCGTTGGAAAGCCCATCGTGGAATTAGTGGGGGAGCATGTGGGTCTCATGACTCTGCGACCACCACAGACAAAGTTATTGGGCCAAATACAACTGCACCCCCCTCCATATCACTGTAGCTCGCTGACGCTAGCTCGTAGAGACATGGGGCTGGCACCGTTGGAAAGCCCATCATAGAATTAGTGGGGGAGCATGTGGGTCTCGTGACTCTGCGACCACCACAGACAAAGCTATTCGCCAAAAACCAAGTGCACCCCCTGGCACTTCTGGCTAAAACCCTCTATCATCCTCAGCCAGAGTGAATTCTCGCTAAGGCCGCACCCATATATGAGGCCCAGAGAGCATACAGAGTATATCTCAGCAACGCAAGCTCAGAGAGACTCGTGGCTGGTGCCGTTGGAAAGCCCATCGTGGAATTAGTGGGGGAGCATGTGGGTCTCATGACTCTGCGACCACCACAGACAAAGTTATTGGGCCAAATACAACTGCACCCCCCCTCCATATCACTGTAGCTCGCTGACGCTAGCTCGTAGAGACATGGGGCTGGCACCGTTGGAAAGCCCATCATAGAATTAGTGGGGGAGCATGTGGGTCTCGTGACTCTGCGACCACCACAGACAAAGCTATTCGCCAAAAACCAAGTGCACCCCCTGGCACTTCTGGCTAAAACCCTCTATCATCCTCAGCCAGAGTGAATTCTCGCTAAGGCCGCACCATATATGACAGAGAGCATACAGAGTATATCTCAGCAACGCAAGCTCAGAGAGACTCGTGGCTGGTGCCGTTGGAAAGCCCATCGTGGAATTAGTGGGGGAGCATGTGGGTCTCATGACTCTGCGACCACCACAGACAAAGTTATTGGGCCAAATACAACTGCACCCCCCCTCCATATCACTGTAGCTCGCTGACGCTAGCTCGTAGAGACATGGGGCTGGCACCGTTGGAAAGCCCATCATAGAATTAGTGGGGGAGCATGTGGGTCTCGTGACTCTGCGACCACCACAGACAAAGCTATTCGCCAAAAACAAGTGCACCCCCTGGCACTTCTGGCTAAAACCCTCTCATCCTCAGCCAGAGTGAATTCCTAAGGCCGCACCCATATATGAGGCCCAGAGAGCATACAGAGTATATCTCAGCAACGCAAGCTCAGAGAGACTCGTGGCTGGTGCCGTTGGAAAGCCCATCGTGGAATTAGTGGGGGAGCATGTGGTCTCATGACTCTGCGACCACCACAGACAAAGTTATTGGGCCAAATACAACTGCACCCCCCCTCCATATCACTGTAGCTCGCTGACGCTAGCTCGTAGAGACATGGGGCTGGCACCGTTGGAAAGCCCATCATAGAATTAGTGGGGGAGCATGTGGGTCTCGTGACTCTGCGACCACCACAGACAAAGTTATTGGGCCAAATACAACTGCACCCTCTATCTCTAACCCTAACCCTAAACCCTAACCATACCCTAACGCAAGCTCAGAGAGACTCGTGGCTGGTGCCGTTGGAAAGCCCATCGTGGAATTAGTGGGGGAGCATGTGGGTCTCATGACTCTGCGACCACCACAGACAAAGTTATTGGGCCAAATACAACTGCACCCCCCCTCCATATCACTGTAGCTCGCTGACGCTAGCTCGTAGAGACATGGGGCTGGCACCGTTGGAAAGCCCATCATAGAATTAGTGGGGGAGCATGTGGGTCTCGTGACTCTGCGACCACCACAGACAAAGCTATTCGCCAAAAACCAAGTGCACCCCTGGCACTTCTGGCTAAAACCCTCTATCATCCTCAGCCAGAGTGAATTCTCGCTAAGGCCGCACCCATATATGAGGCCCAGAGAGCATACAGAGTATATCTCAGCAACGCAAGCTCAGAGAGACTCGTGGCTGTGCCGTTGGAAAGCCCATCGTGGAATTAGTGGGGGAGCATGTGGGTCTCATGACTCTGCGACCACCACAGACAAAGTTATTGGGCCAAATACAACTGCACCCCCCCTCCATATCACTGTAGCTCGCTGACGCTAGCTCGTAGAGACATGGGGCTGGCACCGTTGGAAAGCCCATCATAGAATTAGTGGGGAGCATGTGGGTCTCGTGACTCTGCGACCACCACAGACAAAGTTATTGGGCCAAATACAACTGCACCCTCTATCTCTAACCCTAACCCTAACCCTAACCATAACCCTAACGCAAGCTCAGAGAGACTCGTGGCTGGTGCCGTTGGAAAGCCCATCGTGGAATTAGTGGGGGAGCATGTGGGTCTCATGACTCTGCGACCACCACAGACAAAGTTATTGGGCCAAATACAACTGCACCCCCCCTCCATATCACTGTAGCTCGCTGACGCTAGCTCGTAGAGACATGGGGCTGGCACCGTTGGAAAGCCCATCATAGAATTAGTGGGGGAGCATGTGGGTCTCGTGACTCTGCGACCACCACAGACAAAGCTATTCGCCAAAAACCAAGTGCACCCCCTGGCACTTCTGGCTAAAACCCTCTATCATCCTCAGCCAGAGTGAATTCTCGCTAAGGCCGCACCCATATATGAGGCCCAGAGAGCATACAGAGTATATCTCAGCAACGCAAGCTCAGAGAGACTCGTGGCTGGTGCCGTTGGAAATCGGGGGAGCATGTGGTCTCATGACTCTGCGACCACCACAGACAAAGTTATTGGGCCAAATACAACTGCACCCCCCTCCATATCACTGTAGCTCGCTGACGCTAGCTCGTAGAGACATGGGGCTGGCACCGTTGGAAAGCCCATCATAGAATTAGTGGGGAGCATGTGGGTCTCGTGACTCTGCGACCACCACAGACAAAGCTATTCGCCAAAAACCAAGTGCACCCCCTGGCACTTCTGGCTAAAACCCTCTATCATCCTCAGCCAGAGTGAATTCTCGCTAAGGCCGCACCCATATATGAGGCCCAGAGAGCATACAGAGTAATCTCAGCAACGCAAGCTCAGAGAGACTCGTGGCTGGTGCCGTTGGAAAGCCCATCGTGGAATTAGTGGGGGAGCATGTGGGTCTCATGACTCTGCGACCACCACAGACAAAGTTATTGGGCCAAATACAACTGCACCCCCCTCCATATCACTGTAGCTCGCTGACGCTAGCTCGTAGAGACATGGGGCTGGCACCGTTGGAAAGCCCATCATAGAATTAGTGGGGGAGCATGTGGGTCTCGTGACTCTGCGACCACCACAGACAAAGTTATTGGGCCAAATACAACTGCACCCTCTATCTCTAACCCTAACCCTAACCCTAACCATAACCCTAACGCAAGCTCAGAGAGACTCGTGGCTGGTGCCGTTGGAAAGCCCATCGTGGAATTAGTGGGGAGCATGTGGGTCTCATGACTCTGCGACCACCACAGACAAAGTTATTGGGCCAAATACAACTGCACCCCCCTCCATATCACTGTAGCTCGCTGACGCTAGCTCGTAGAGACATGGGGCTGGCACCGTTGGAAAGCCCATCATAGAATTAGTGGGGGAGCATGTGGGTCTCGTGACTCTGCGACCACCACAGACAAAGCTATTCGCCAAAAACCAAGTGCACCCCTGGCACTTCTGGCTAAAACCCTCTATCATCCTCAGCCAGAGTGAATTCTCGCTAAGGCCGCACCCATATATGAGAGCATACCTCAGCAACGCAAGCTCAAAAGGGAATTAGTGGGGGAGCAATGACTCTGACTCAACTGGCAAGCTCAGAGAGACTCGTGGCTGGGTTGGAAAGCCCATCGTGGAATTAGTATGTGGGTCTCATGACTCTGCGACCACCACAGACAAAGTTATTGGGCCAAATACAACTGCACCCCCCCTCCATATCACTGTAGCTCGCTGACGCTAGCTCGTAGAGACATGGGGCTGGCACCGTTGGAAAGCCCATCATAGAATTAGTGGGGGAGCATGTGGGTCTCGTGACTCTGCGACCACCACAGACAAAGCTATTCGCCAAAACCAAGTGCACCCCCTGGCACTTCTGGCTAAAACCCTCTATCATCCTCAGCCAGAGTGAATTCTCGCTAAGGCCGCACCCATATATGAGGCCCAGAGAGCATACAGAGTATATCTCAGCAACGCAAGCTCAGAGAGACTCCTGGCTGGTGCCGTTGGAAAGCCCATCGTGGAATTAGTGGGGGAGCATGTGGGTCTCATGACTCTGCGACCACCACAGACAAAGTTATTGGGCCAAATACAACTGCACCCCCCTCCATATCACTGTAGCTCGCTGACGCTAGCTCGTAGAGACATGGGGCTGGCACCGTTGGAAAGCCCATCATAGAATTAGTGGGGAGCATGTGGGTCTCGTGACTCTGCGACCACCACAGACAAAGTTATTGGGCCAAATACAACTGCACCCTCTATCTCTAACCCTAACCCTAACCCTAACCATAACCCTAACGCAAGCTCAGAGAGACTCGTGGCTGGTGCCGTTGGAAAGCCCATGGAATTAGTGGGGGAGCATGTGGGTCTCATGACTCTGCGACCACCACAGACAAAGTTATTGGGCCAAATACAACTGCACCCCCCTCCATATCACTGTAGCTCGCTGACGCTAGCTCGTAGAGACATGGGGCTGGCACCGTTGGAAAGCCCATCATAGAATTAGTGGGGAGCATGTGGGTCTCGTGACTCTGCGACCACCACAGACAAAGCTATTCGCCAAAAACCAAGTGCACCCCCTGGCACTTCTGGCTAAAACCCTCTATCATCCTCAGCCAGAGTGAATTCTCGCTAAGGCCGCACCCATATATGAGGCCCAGAGAGCATACAGAGTATATCTCAGCAACGCAAGCTCAGAGAGACTCGTGGCTGGTGCCGTTGGAAAGCCCATCGTGGAATTAGTGGGGGAGCATGTGGGTCTCATGACTCTGCGACCACCACAGACAAAGTTATTGGGCCAAATACAACTGCACCCCCCCTCCATATCACTGTAGCTCGCTGACGCTAGCTCGTAGAGACATGGGGCTGGCACCGTTGGAAAGCCCATCATAGAATTAGTGGGGGAGCATGTGGGTCTCGTGACTCTGCGACCACCACAGACAAAGCTATTCGCCAAAAACCAAGTGCACCCCCTGGCACTTCTGGCTAAAACCCTCTATCATCCTCAGCCAGAGTGAATTCTCGCTAAGGCCGCACCCATATATGAGGCCCAGAGAGCATACAGAGTATATCTCAGCAACGCAAGCTCAGAGAGACTCGTGGCTGGTGCCGTTGGAAAGCCCATCGTGGAATTAGTGGGGGAGCATGTGGTCTCATGACTCTGCGACCACCACAGACAAAGTTATTGGGCCAAATACAACTGCACCCCCCCTCCATATCACTGTAGCTCGCTGACGCTAGCTCGTAGAGACATGGGGCTGGCACCGTTGGAAAGCCCATCATAGAATTAGTGGGGGAGCATGTGGGTCTCGTGACTCTGCGACCACCACAGACAAAGTTAGCCAAATACAACTGCACCCTCTATCTCTAACCCTAACCCTAACCCTAACCATAACCCTAACGCAAGCTCAGAGAGACTCGTGGCTGGTGCCGTTGGAAAGCCCATCGTGGAATTAGTGGGGGAGCATGTGGGTCTCATGACTCTGCGACCACCACAGACAAAGTTATTGGGCCAAATACAACTGCACCCCCCCTCCATATCACTGTAGCTCGCTGACGCTAGCTCGTAGAGACATGGGGCTGGCACCGTTGGAAAGCCCATCATAGAATTAGTGGGGGAGCATGTGGGTCTCGTGACTCTGCGACCACCACAGACAAAGTTATTGGGCCAAATACAACTGCACCCTCTATCTCTAACCCTAACCCTAACCCTAACCATAACCCTAACGCAAGCTCAGAGAGACTCGTGGCTGGTGCCGTTGGAAAGCCCATCGTGGAATTAGTGGGGGAGCATGTGGGTCTCATGACTCTGCGACCACCACAGACAAAGTTATTGGGCCAAATACAACTGCACCCCCCTCCATATCACTGTAGCTCGCTGACGCTAGCTCGTAGAGACATGGGGCTGGCACCGTTGGAAAGCCCATCATAGAATTAGTGGGGGAGCATGTGGGTCTCGTGACTCTGCGACCACCACAGACAAAGTTATTGGGCCAAATACAACTGCACCCTCTATCTCTAACCCTAACCCTAACCCTAACCATTAACGCAAGCTCAGAGAGACTCGTGGCTGGTGCCGTTGGAAAGCCCATCGTGGAATTAGTGGGGGAGCATGTGGGTCTCATGACTCTGCGACCACCACAGACAAAGTTATTGGGCCAAATACAACTGCACCCCCCCTCCATATCACTGTAGCTCGCTGACGCTAGCTCGTAGAGACATGGGGCTGGCACCGTTGGAAAGCCCATCATAGAATTAGTGGGGAGCATGTGGGTCTCGTGACTCTGCGACCACCACAGACAAAGTTAGCCAAATACAACTGCACCCTCTATCTCTAACCCTAACCCTAACCCTAACCATAACCCTAACGCAAGCTCAGAGAGACTCGTGGCTGGTGCCGTTGGAAAGCCCATCGTGGAATTAGTGGGGGAGCATGTGGGTCTCATGACTCTGCGACCACCACAGACAAAGTTATTGGGCCAAATACAACTGCACCCCCCCTCCATATCACTGTAGCTCGCTGACGCTAGCTCGTAGAGACATGGGGCTGGCACCGTTGGAAAGCCCATCATAGAATTAGTGGGGGAGCATGTGGGTCTCGTGACTCTGCGACCACCACAGACAAAGCTATTCGCCAAAAACCAAGTGCACCCCCTGGCACTTCTGGCTAAAACCCTCTATCATCCTCAGCCAGAGTGAATTCTCGCTAAGGCCGCCCATATATGAGGCCCAGAGAGCATACAGAGTATATCTCAGCAACGCAAGCTCAGAGAGACTCGTGGCTGGTGCCGTTGGAAAGCCCATCGTGGAATTAGTGGGGAGCATGTGGGTCTCATGACTCTGCGACCACCACAGACAAAGTTATTGGGCCAAATACAACTGCACCCCCCCTCCATATCACTGTAGCTCGCTGACGCTAGCTCGTAGAGACATGGGGCTGGCACCGTTGGAAAGCCCATCATAGAATTAGTGGGGGAGCATGTGGGTCTCGTGACTCTGCGACCACCACAGACAAAGTTATTGGCCAAATACAACTGCACCCTCTATCTCTAACCCTAACCCTAACCCTAACCATAACCCTAACGCAAGCTCAGAGAGACTCGTGGCTGGTGCCGTTGGAAAGCCCATCGTGGAATTAGTGGGGGAGCATGTGGGTCTCATGACTCTGCGACCACCACAGACAAAGTTATTGGGCCAAATACAACTGCACCCCCCTCCATATCACTGTAGCTCGCTGACGCTAGCTCGTAGAGACATGGGGCTGGCACCGTTGGAAAGCCCATCATAGAATTAGTGGGGGAGCATGTGGGTCTCGTGACTCTGCGACCACCACAGACAAAGCTATTCGCCAAAAAACCAAGTGCACCCCCTGGCACTTCTGGCTAAAACCCTCTATCATCCTCAGCCAGAGTGAATTCTCGCTAAGGCCGCACCCATATATGAGCCCAGAGAGCATACAGAGTATATCTCAGCAACGCAAGCTCAGAGAGACTCGTGGCTGGTGCCGTTGGAAAGCCCATCGTGGAATTAGTGGGGGAGCATGTGGGTCTCATGACTCTGCGACCACCACAGACAAAGTTATTGGGCCAAATACAACTGCACCCCCCCTCCATATCACTGTAGCTCGCTGACGCTAGCTCGTAGAGACATGGGGCTGGCACCGTTGGAAAGCCCATCATAGAATTAGTGGGGGAGCATGTGGGTCTCGTGACTCTGCCGACCACCACAGACAAAGCTATT